>NC_057803.1:547758740-547814497 GCF_018294505.1 Triticum aestivum | reverse complement strand
CATTCATAGCTTAGAATTCCCTTCATGCCGACACAAGGGGGGCTGCTAGCTACTTCGCACTTTGCTAGGTGAACCTCGGTTGGGGGGAGGGGGCATGCATTCATAGCTTAGGATTCCCTTTGTGCCGACACGAGGGGGTGGGGCAAGCAATACCGTGAGCTTTGCGATAGAGGTGCCACATTGAAGTTGCATTTGGTATTTGAAAATCAAACCACCCTTTTGATACATAAATTTGGTCCACATGCAAGTGTGTTCGTGTTCTGGCCCTGTCCTGCGTCATTTTTCATAAAATTTATGAACATTAGACAAGTTGGATGACGCAACAGATACGATTCGCTCAAACTAACCGTGTGCCACGCCAGTGCCCCTGTCACGCACACATCCGCATAGTACATTGGGCTCCACGAGGCTCCCCCTCTAAAAAATACCTGCCCGCCTCGAGGGTTTTTCTATTTCATAACACACGGTTGTTATCTCCGGACCATGTGCGATATTTCTTGTTCCCAATCCCACCTGCATCCCTAGAAAATATCTACCCACCTCGAGGGTTTTTCTGTTTCATAACACACGGTTGTTATCTCCGGACCGTGTGCGATGTTTCTTGTTCTCAATCCCGCATGCATCCCTAGAAAATATCTGCCCGTGTCGAGGGTTTTTCTGTTTCATAACACACGGTTGTTATCTCTGGACCGTGTGTGATGCACTATCATCAAAATTTTCAATAGCTCGTCATTTCACTCCCGCGTTTGACTCCCGCGTAGTAAAATTTTCAGTACCCGCATCATTTCCTCAAACACCCCCCTCCACACACACACAACACACACACACACACAAAAACCTCCTCGGGCGTGCGCACACACACCCTCCCTCGCTTAAAACCCTAGCAAGGTCCCCACCGCCGCTGCAAGGCCTCCATTGTCAGCATCTGCCGGTTTACCCGTGCAGCTTACCCACCGATCTCCATACCCAGGCCGCCCTGAGTTTATTAGATGACGCCTGCCAAATGCCCCCTTTCCCACAGATCCCCATCCCCATACCCATCCCCCACTCTAAAGCATCGCAGCGTAAGCCCGGTTGCACTTCCCGTGGAGCTCGAGGAGCGACTGGCCCAAAAGAGGTGTGTAGCGGTCTCTTTGCCCGACGTCGTCGAGGAAGCTGACGACCATTACTGGCGGCGGGCACTCAAGCAGTGGGCTAGAGTATGTGGGCATGTCTCGGCCGCTGGCTACGACATCGAGGTCATCGACAGCGACGGCCTGAGGTGGGCTATGTCACAGGTTAAGTGGCCCATCCCCAACCCCTCGGGTTCAACCGCCGTCAATCTCATCCATGGCCCCGCCGGTGATCTCCTCTGGCTCGCTGTCAACAATTTGCCATTCTACATTGCCATCGAGCCCCTTTTGTCATTTCTGAAGGACATGTTCTGCGACGCTGGCTTGGGGTCCACAACTTCCAAGTCATACCTCATCGACGACGACCACGAGGAGGGCACCCTCTCCGGCTCTTCCAAGGGGAAATAGCCCATCTGCTCTTCCAAGGGGAAAGCGTCCGTCTGCGACATCAGGGAGGGCACCCTACAGTCGTGCTCTTCCAAGGGGAAGGAGCCCATCTGTGACAACATGGAGCGCATCCAGGGTCTATGCTCTTCCCACGGGAACGAGCCCATCTGTGACAAGTGAGGAAACCCATGATTTGTTTTGTCGTGCCTCTTCACAGGGGGGAACCCATGATTTGTTTTGTAGAGTCCCTTTTGTAGTGTAGTGAGAATATGTCCAGTTTTAATTGCTATATCTGGTTGTTTGCAGCATGCCTTGTTTATTTCAGTTGTTCACAATGTGATGCTCTATATGTGCAATTATTTACTGTGTAGTACATTTCATCAATCCAGTTTTAAACATACCAATAGGAATGCATATATTTGCTTGTTGTTAAGCCTGTTATAGCTAGCATATGCCTCTTTTAAAGTTTTTAATTGTTCCGTTGTTTGTAGTTAGCATATGTCCAGTTTCAAATGCTATCTTTGGTTGTTCGTAGTATGCCTTGTTTATTCCAGTTATTCACAACGTGATGTTCTATATGTGCAAGTATGAATTGTGCAGTTCAATTTCATCAGTACCAGTTTCAACAATACCACTATGAATGACTACATTTGGTTGATGCATCTTGTAGTTAACACGCCTTTCCATTTTTATTTAACAATAACTAGTGTACTTAGACCGGCACAATACCAGTTTGAATGACTATGTTTGCTTGTTGTTAAATGTTAGGCCTATTGCAGTTACCACACCTTTCCACTTGTTTTTCTTTACTAGTGTGCTTAAACTTGCACACTAAAGCTATCTTTTGGAGATTATTTTGTCTAACATGGATAATTTTGGTTGATGTTTAGCCTGTTGTGCTTAACATGCTTCTCGATGTACCAACACAGGACAATTTTGGGAACGACTTCTATTTTCCATCGAGGTTAGTTTCATCCCATGGCTTATATCTGCTCACTGTTCAGGATATCGGTAGCTGGTACCATATAGGCCGGCGACTGATAAGGGACTAATCGGTGAATCAGACTTTTAACTGAATATATCTGCAACCCATTTATCGTTAGGTTAACTAGGGCCATACGTAATATATCTGATGCTACATAGCAACATGCACTGTACTTAATGTCTAAATATGTAATCCTAGGCTACATAGCAACAAGGAAGAGTGTTACATTAATGTTCTAATGATGTCTAGATATACGTAGAAGAGCAGCAACAATAATAATAACAACAACAACACAGCCATGTTTCGATACTCAACTTAGCTAGAGGTTAGAGTTAGTTTCTAGCTCATGACTAACCCTGAACTAACTCCATCCAAAGAGTTGTTTGGATAGCAGGGTTAGATTGACAATAAATGAACTAGGAGAACTAGCTCCAATTAGTACCTCTTGGGTTGGATAGTGTTTTTGGGTGGGTTATAGATGCAACTAGCTCAAACTAGCCCTCAGGTTTAGATATACTTTAGGGCTATTTGAGCCCGAACTAGCTCAAACTAACTGTAACCCATGGATACAACAACAGTTAATCAGCCGATAATTTGTAAGAATGCACTAAACTCCTTCCGGCCCATAATATAAGATGTTAATTCATCTAATATGTGAGTATATTGGATGTTATAAGATACTCCCTCCATTCCTAAATATTTGTCTTTTTATATATTTCAAATGGACTACCACATACAGATGTATATAGACATAATTTAAAAGAGTGTTGTACTACTCCCTCCGTTCGGAAATACTTGTCATCAAAATGGATAAAATGAGATGTATCTAGATGTATTTTAGTTCTAAATACATCCCTTTTTATCCATTTTGATGACAAGTATTTTCAGACGGAGGGAGTACATCATTGTGCAATTGTTGTTTAGCTTCTAATATTAACTTGGTGCTTTTAGGTACATATGTCATTGGTAAAGATCCACGCTTCGACCCTTTCTGCGTATGGGGCAATGAGATATCGATGAACCAACATCAAGTGAGGAAGCTGGTAAAGATTGTTAGTAAAATGGGTCCAAAGATGGTAATTAAACTATTTGTTTACACTTTATCCAAGACAACAGTGAACTGCAGGATGGTAAGTAAGAACTCTACAGCCTTCTTTTTACTGCCCATAATGAGTTGTGTTAGATGACAATGTCTGAATCTTTTTTCCTTCGCAGTGGTTGGCAAAGCATTTTACTCAAGATTACCTCTCAAACTACATGATTGGTGGGCATGTGATGTCTACCACACAACCTTCTTCTTGTAGACGTTGTTGGGCCTCCAAGTGCAGAGGTTTGTAGGACAGTAGCAATTTTCCCTCAAGTGGATGACCTAGGGTTTATCAATCCGTGGGAGGCGTAGGATGAAGATGTTCTCTCTCAAGCAACCCTGCAACCAAATAACAAAGAGTCTCTTGCGTCCCCAACACACCCAATACAATGGTAAATTGTATAGGTGCACTAGTTCGGCGAAGAGATGGTGATACAAGTGCAATATGGATGGTAGATATAGGTTTTTGTAATCTAAAAAATATAAAAACAGCAAGGTAACTAATGATAAAAGTGAGCACAAACGGTATTGCAATGCGTTGAAACAAGGCCTAGGGTTCATACTTTCACTAGTGCAAGTTCTCTCGATAATAATAACATAATTGGATCATATAACTATCCCTCAGCATGCAACAAAGAGTCACTCCAAAGTCACTAATAGCGGAGAACAAACGAAGAGATTATGGTAGGGTAAGAAACCACCTCAAAGTTATTCTTTCTGATCGATCTATTCAAGAGTCCGTAGTAAAATAACATGAAGCTATTCTTTCCGTTCAATCTATCATAGAGTTCGTACTAGAATAACACCTTAAGACACAAATCAACCAAAACCCTAATGTCACCTAGATACTCCAATGTCACCTCAAGTATCTGTGGGACATCACACAATCTCAGATTCATCTATTCAACCAACACAAAGAACTTCAAAGAGTGCCCCAAAGTTTCTATCGGAGAGTCAAGACGAAAATGTGTGCCAACCCCTATGCATAGGTTCATGGGCGGAACCCGCAAGTTGATCACCAAAACATACAAAAAGTGGATCAATAGAATACCCCATTGTCACCACGGGTATCCCACGCAAGACATACATCAAGTGTTCTCAAATCCTTGAAGACTCAATCCGATAAGATAACTTCAAAGGGAAAACTCAGTCCATTACAAGAGAGTAGAGGGGGATAAACATCATAAGATCCAACTATAATAGCAAAGCTCGTGATACATCAAGATCGTATCACCTCAAGAACACGAGAGAGAGAGAGAGAGATCAAACACATAGCTACTGGTACATACCCTCATCCCTGAGGGAGAACTACTCCCTCCTCGTCATGGAGAGCGCCGGGATGATGAAGATGGCCACCGAAGAGGGATTCCCCCCTCCGGCAGGGTGCCGGAACGGGTCTAGATTGGTTTTTGGTGGCTATGGAGGCTTCTGGCGGCGGAACTCCCGATCTATTCTACTCCTCGAAGTTTTTAGGGTATATGGGTATATATAGGAGGAAGAAGTATGTCGGTGGATCTCCAGGCTGTCCACGAGGCAGGGGGCGCGCCCAGGGGGTGGGCGCGCCCCCCACCCTCGTGGGCAGCCCGGGACTCTTCTGGTCCATCTCCGATACTCCCTGGGCTTCTTCTGGCCCAAAAATAAGTTTCGTGAAGTTTCGGGTCAATTGGACTCCGTTTGATTTTCCTTTTCTATGATACTCTAAAACAAGGGGAAAACCAGAAACTGACACTGGACTCTAGGTTAATAGGTTAGTCCCAAAAATCATATAAAATAGCATATAAATGCATATAAAACATCCAAGGTTGATAATATAATAGCATGGAACAATCAAAAATTATAGATACGTTGGAGACGTATCAGCATCCCCAAGCTTAATTCCTGCTCGTCCTCGAGTAGGTAAATGATAAAAACAGAATTTTTTATGTGGAATGCTACCTAAAATATTTCTCTAAGTAATTCTATTTATTGTGGCATGAATGTTCAGATCCATAAGATTCAAGACAAAAGTTTAATATTGACATAAAAACAATAATACTTCAAGCATACTAACCAAGCAATTGTGTCTTCTCAAAATAACATGGCCAAAGAAAGCTATCCCTACAAAATCATATAGTCTGGCTATGCTCTATCTTCACCACACAAAATATTTAAATCATGCACAACCCCGATGACAAGCCAAGCAATTGTTTCATACTTTTGATGTTCTCAAACTTTTTCAATCTTCACGCAATACATGAGCGTGAGCCATGGACATAGCACTATAGGTGGAATAGAATGGTGGTTGTGGAGAAGACAAAAAGGAGAAGATAGTCTGACATCAACTAGGCGTATCAACGGGCTATGGAGATGCCCATCAATAGATATCAATGTGAGTGAGTAAGGATTGCCATGCAACAGATGCACTAGAGCTATAAGTATATCAAAGCTCAACAAAAGAAACTAGTGGGTGTGCATCCAACTCGCTTTCTCACGAAGACCTAGGGTGTTTTGAGGAAGCCCATCATTGGAATATACAAGCCAAGTTCTATAATGAAAGATTCCCACTAGTATATGAAAGTGACAACATAGGAGACTCCCTATCATGAAGATCATGGTGCTACTTTGAAGCACAAGTGTGGTAAAAGGATAGTAGCATTTCCCCTTCTCTCTTTTTCTCTCATTTTTTTGGGCCTTCTATTTTTTATGGCCTTTCTCTTTATTTTTCGACCGGAGTCTCATCCCGACTTGTGGGGGAATCATAGTCTACATCATCCTTTCCTCACATGGGACAATGCTCTAATAATGATGACCATCACACTTTTATTTACTTACAACTCAAGAATTACAACTCGATACTTAGAACAAAATATGATTCTATATGAATGCCTCCGGCGGTGTACCGGGATGTGCAATGACTCATGAGTGACATGTATGAAAGAATTATGGACTCAACATTAGTCATAAAGAACTCACATACTTATTGCAAAAATCTATTAGTTATCGAAACAAAGTACTACGCGCATGCTCCTAGGGGGATATATTGGTAGGAAAAGACCATCGCTCGTCCCCGACCGCCACTCATAAGGAAGGCAATCAATAAATAAATCATGCTCCGACTTCATCACATAACGGTTCACCATATGTGCATGTTATGGGAATCACAAACTTTAACACACGTATTTATAAAATTCACAACTACTCAACTAGCATGACTCTAATATCACCATATTCATATCTCAAAACAATCATCAAGTATCAAACTTCTCTTAGTATTCAATGCACTTTATATAAAAGTTTTTATTATATCCCACTTGGATGCCTATCATATTAGGACTAAATTCATAACCAAAGCAAATTACCATGCTATTTAGGACTCTCAAAATAATATAAGTGATGCATGAGAGTTCATCTATTTCTATAAAATAAAACAACCACCATGCTCTAAAAAGATGAAAGTGAAACACTAGAGCAACAACAAACTACTCTGAAAGATATAAGTGAAGATCAATGAGTAGTCGAATAATGATGCAACTATATGAAGACTCTCTAACATTTAAGAATTTCAGATCTTGGTATTTCATTCAAACAGCAAGCAAAACAAAATAAAATAAAATGACGCTCCAAGCAAAACACATATCATGTGGTGAATAAAAATATAGCTCCAAGTAAAATTACCGATGAATGAAGACGAAAGAGGGGATGCCTTCCGGGGCATCCCCAAGCTTAGGCTCTTAGTTGTCCTTGGATATTACCTTGGGGTACCTTGGGCATCCCCAAGCTTACGATCTTGCCACTCCTTGTTCCATAATCCATCAAATCTTTACCCAAAACTTGAAAACTTCACAACACAAAACTTAAAAGAAAATCTTCGTGAGCTCCGTTAGTAAAAGAAAACAAACCACCACTTCAAGGTACTGTAATTAACTCATTATTTATTCATATTGGTGTTGAACCTACTGTATTCCAACTTTTCTATGGTTCATAAACTCTGTTACTAGCCACAGATTCGTCAAAATAAGCAAACAACACACGAAAAATAGAATCTGTCAAAAACAGAATAGTCTGTAGTAATCTGTAGGTTTCTAATACTTATGGAACCCAAAAATTATAAAATAAATTGCTGGACGTGAGGAATTTATCTATAAATCATCTGCAAAAATAATTAACTAAATAGCACTCTCCAATAAAAAATGGCAGCAATTCTCGTGAGCGCTAAAGTTTCTGTTTTTTACAGCAAGATCAAAAAGACTTTCCCCAAGTCTTCCCAACGGTTCTACTTGGCACAAACACTAATTAAACATAAAAACACAAAAAAAGAGGCTAGATAAATTATTTATTACTAAACAGGAACAAAAAGCAAGGAACAAAAATAAACTTGGGTTGCCTCCCAACAAGCGCTATCGTTTAACGCCCCTAGCTAGGCATGATGATTTCAATGATGCTCACATAAAAGATAAGAATTGAAATATAAAGAGAGCATCATGAAGAATACGACTAGCACATTTAAGTCTAACCCACTTCCTATGCATAGGGATTTTGTGAGCAAACAACTTATGGGAACAATAATCAACTAGCATAGGAAGGCAAAACAAGCATAACTTCAAAACTTTAAGCACATAGAGAGGAAACTTGATATTATTGCAATTCCTACAAGCATATGGTCCTCCCTCATAATAATTTTCAGTAGCATGATGAATAAATTCAACGATATAACCATCACATAAAGCATTCTTTTCATGATCTACCAACATAGAAATTTTATTACTCTTCACATAAGCAAAATTCTTCTCATGCGGAATAGTGGGAGTATCATAAGAAACTTGAATACTATAAATTGTTTCCACATTAAAAGATTAATGTTCAGAAAAAGGGTAATCATAATCATGACAAGTTATATATATATAATCATCACTACTTTTTATAGCATATGTATCATCACAATAATTATCATAAGTAGCAACTTTGTTCTCATCATAATCGATTGAAACCTCTTCCAAGATAGTGGAATCATCACTAAATAAAGTCATGACCTCTCCAAATCCACTTTTATAATTATCATAATAAGATTCAACGTCCTCCAAAATAGTGGGATCATTACTTCCTAAAGTTGACACTCTTCCAAACCCACTTTCATCAATATAATCATCATAAGTAGGAGGCATGCTATCATCATTATAAATTTGCATATCAAAACTTGGGAGACCAAAAATATCATCTTCATTAAACGTACCATCCCAAAGCTTGGGACCAACATTAATTGCAGCAAATATGTTCTCAAAAACATCATCTTCATCAAACATAGCATCCCCAAGCTTGGGCCTTTTCATATCATAAGCATAATCACTCTCATCATTAATAGTATGGACAACACCAATAGTATAGCAATTATCATCATCACAAGGAGTAATAGGAGCAACATCATTTGGGAGGGATGCCTTTTTACCTTTACTTCTCCGTTTTTTATTTTTCTTCTTCACATCATGTGTGGGTTCAATCCTCTTTTTGGAGCTCCTTATTAATGAGATTGGTTGAATAGAAGGCTCCTCCTCGTTACCTGATTCATCATAAGAAATAATAGGAGGATATTGGGAAGTCTCTTCCCTTTCATTAGTATTCTCTTCATCTTATATTTGTTTTCTTTTCTTTATGTAATTGGCAATATAAGGATTTTCAATACAATTCACCGCGCAATACATATAAATTTTCTCTAGATCAAAATCAAGAAGTTTATCACAGGCAAATACTGGAAGGTAGTTAGTTATACGTTTCATTTCTTCATAACCCATAAGCAAACTAAGTTCATTATGATGTGCAAGGGAAATCAAGTCATCACAATTTTTGGAAACGATTAGATCATGAAACAATTTGCATCGGATGGTTAAATGACCACGTTCATTGCAAAGTTCACAAGTACGGCTAAGAAAATTTAAATTTTCAGCACAAACATCTAGCCTTTCTTGCAACCATTTAGTTTCTAAGTACTTATGCCTCTTGCAAAATCTATCTTCCCTAATTGGTGTGTACATGCAAACTCTATGCACTCCACAAAAATCGACATGCTTATAAGAGACATTATCATCATGACTAGTGCAATCATCATTAGTACTATGGATATTCAAAGAGCTCATACTAATAACATTGCAATCATGCTCATCATTCAAAGATTTAGTGCCATCCATTTTAATGCATTCTTCTTCTAACACTTTGGCACAATTTTCCTTTCCATCATACTCACGAAAGATATTAAAAAGATGAAGTGTATGAGGTAAACTCAATTCCATATATTTTTTGTAGTTTTCTTTTATAAACTAAACTAGTGCTAAAACAAGAAACAAAAAGATTCGATTGCAAGATCTAAAGATATACCTTCAAGCGCTAACCTCCCCAGCAACAGCGCCAGAAAAGAGCTTGATGTCTACTACACAACCTTCTTCTTGTAGACGTTGTTGGGCCTCCAAGTGCAGAGCTTTGTAGGACAGTAGCAAATTTCCCTCAAGTGGATGACCTAAGGTTTATCAATCCGTGGGAGGCATAGGATGAAGATGGTCTCTCTCAAGCAACCCTGCAACCAAATAACAAAGAGTCTCTTGTGTCCCCAACACACCCAATACAATGGTGAATTGTATAGGTGCACTAGTTCGGTGAAGAGATGGTGATACAAGTGCAATATGGATGGTAGATATAGGTTTTTGTAATCTAAAAAATATAAAAACAGCAAGGTAACTAATGATAAAAGTGAGCACAAACGGTATTGCAATGCGTTGAAACAAGGCCTAGGGTTCATACTTTCACTAGTGCAAGTTCTCTCAACAATAATAACATAATTGGATCATATAACTATCCCTCAACATGCAACAAAGAGTCACTCCAAAGTCACTAATAGCGGAGAACAAACAAAGAGATTATGGTAGGGTAAGAAACCACCTCAAAGTTATTCTTTCTGATCGATCTATTCAAGAGTCCGTAGTAAAATAACATGAAGCTATTCTTTCCGTTCAATCTATCATAGAGTTTGTACTAGAATAACAACTTAAGACACAAATCAACCAAAACCCTAATGTCACCTAGATACTCCAATGTCACCTCAAGTATCTGTGGGTATGATTATATGATATGCATCACACAATCTCAGATTCATCTATTCAACCAACACAAAGAACTTCAAAGAGTGCCCCAAAGTTTCTATCGGAGAGTCAAGACGAAAACGTGTGCCAACCCCTATGCATAGGTTCATGGGCGGAACCCGCAAGTTGATCACCAAAACATACATCAAGTGGATCAATAGAATACCCCATTGTCACCACGGGTATCCCACGCAAGACATACATCAAGTGTTCTCAAATCCTTGAAGACTCAATCCGATAAGATAACTTCAAAGGGATAACCCAATCCATTACAAGAGAGTAGAGGGGGGTAAACATCATAAGATCCAACTATAATAGCAAAGCTCGCGATACATCAAGATCGTATCACCTCAAGAACACGAGAGAGAGAGAGAGAGAGAGAGAGAGAGAGAGAGATCAAACACATAGCTACTGGTACATACCCTCAGCCCCGAGGGAGAACTACTCCCTCCTCGTCATGGAGAGCGTCGGGATGATGAAGATGGCCTTCGGAGAGGGATTCCCCCCTCCGGCAGGGTGCTGGAACGGGTCTAGATTGGTTTTCGGTGGCTACGGAGGTTTCTGGCGACGGAACTCCCGATCTATTCTGCTCCTCGAAGTTTTTAGGGTATATGGGTATATATAGGAGGAAGAAGTACGTCAGTGGATCTCCGGGCTGTCCACGAGGCAGGGGGGTGCCTAGGGGGGTGGGCGCGCCCCCCACCCTCGTGGGCAGCCCAGGACTCCTCTGGTCCATCTCCGATACTATGTTGGCTTCTTCTAGTCCAAAAATAAGTTTCATGATGTTTCAGGTCAATTGGACTCCATTTGATTTTCCTTTTTTGCGATACTCTAAAACAAGGAAAAAACAGAAACTGGCACTGGGCTCTAGGTTAATAGGTTAGTCCCAAAAATCATATAAAATAGCATATAAATGCATATAAAACATCCAAGGTTGATAATATAATAGCATGGAACAATCAAAAATTATAGATACATTGGAGACGTATCAGCATGCAAAGGTTAAAGTATTTCTACCAGAACATGATGATTATCTAGATGTTTTCATGAAGACCGTGAAGGATGGGCGGTCGGCCATCACAAGGGGTTGGACTAGAGTCGTGTGTGCCTTCTGCATGGAGGAGGGCACAATATGGGCATTCCGCTTCACCTTGTCCAGCAACCAGAATATATTTCGCCTCTTTCTTTACCATCTTTAATAGTACAAGTATACAACTGTGGTTCATCATTCTTTATTTGGTTTTTATGTAATTCTTCAACATATGTACCTATGAATCGAATAATGCATTGGTTGTTTGAACCTAATGGATATGAATAAAGTTGTAGCATACATTCAAATTCAAATATGGTACAATTTTAAATAGAAACAATTAAATTATGGTGAAATTATGCTCTCCAGGTTGTTACGGCACACACGGTTGGTAAAACACAAACGTTTGCGATATACACCATAATCTGAGACGGTTCACAGAGAGGAAATGTGTGCAAGCATGCACACAGTTGCCGTTTGGAAAGCGTGTGTGATGTCAGACAATATCACAAACGGTGTTGGCAAACTAAATATTTGTGTTAGTTGCCTTATCATACACAATTCATAATCATGAACTATTTCTGATGAAGTATGCATCGTAAACGTTGCACCAAAGAATAGCGTGTGCGATAGCTATCGTGTACGATGATGATACGACGGTCCGACGTTTCGTAATCTTGTCCGACACTCGTATGACGATTAGCTAATCTTCTTAACAGTGAACCGTTTGTGATGGGTCGTGCATCATACACGTTCTATACGTTTGTGATGGGCCGGACATCATAAATGTAGCACCACAGAATATCGACTGCGATGGCAATGCGAGCAGAAACGAGTAGGAGTACTGTAGGGGCCCTATCCCCGACGGCTTCTGGGTCGTGTGGGAAGGACCCCCCTATCGCCCACACTCACTTGGTGACGGTTCCAAATGTCGTCGCGGAAAGGGGTTAAAAATCGTTTGTATAGCACCGACACGCACCGGTGTGTTCTAGAGTCCGTTCGGGGCTTGGGGGGGGGGTCGTCGTCATCATCATCAACCATCATCCATCAATAATTACATGATGCTCACCACCAAGAGTGAGTAATTCCTTCATAGGCTTGCTGGACGGTGATGGAGTCAGATGGTATTTATCATATAATCGAGTCAATTTGTTAGGGCTTGATCCCTAATATCCATTATGTTCTGAGATTGATGTTGCTATGACTTTGCTATGCTTAATAGTTGTCACTAGGGCCCGAGTGCCATGATTTCAAATATGAACCATGTATGTTTTCATGAATATATTTGAGTTCTTGATCGTATCTGCTAGTTATATGCACTTGTTATTGTTCTGATCCGTAGACCCCAAAGAGATGATAGTTGGGATACTCTCCTGGGATGACTGAAATTCGAGCAGTTCATGTATTCACCATGTGTTAATGCTTTGTTCCACTTCTCTACTAAAAGGAGGCCTTAATATCCCTTAGTTTCCTTATTGGGCCTCGTTGCCACAGGAGGGTAGGACAAAAGATGTCATGAAAGTTCTTATTATAAGCACATATGACTATATACGGAATACATGCCTACATTACGTTGATGAATTGGAGCTATTGTGAATCGCTCTAGGTTGTGACTGTTACAAGATGAATTTCATCCAACACAATTATCCATCATTGATCCAATGCCTAAGATTTTCTTATATTGATCTTTTCTAAGTTACTATTGTTGGTGTTGCTGTTACAATCTCTACAAAACTGCTACTGCTACTGTTCTTGTTACTATTGATACTGTTATCATTGCTATCAAACTATCATACTATTGTGCTACTAAACACTTTGCTGCAGATATTTAGTTCTCCAAGTGTGCTTGAATTAACACCTCAACTTCTAATACTCATAAATATTCTTTGGCTCCCCTTGTGTCAAATCAATAAATTTGGGTGAAATACTATCCTTGAAGACTGTCGTGATCCCCTATACTTGTGGGTTATCAAGACCTTTTTCTGACACCGTTGTCGGGGAGCATAACTCTGTTTGTTGACTCACTTGGGAATTATATCTATTTATCACTATGAAGAATCTGAAAAGACGCTAAGACCAAGATCATACCCTCTAAGACGAGGGGGTAAGGAGCCACCATCATACTCTACACTTGATTCACCTTCTGGTTTAAGTAGGCTTGTGACACCACCAGTTGCTATTCATTCTGATATGTCGCAAGTAATTGATGATGCTACTTCTGCTATAAATGAAACTTGTGATGATGCTAGTACTTTGCTTGATAATATTGTGCCACTAGGTGAATCTCTTGATGAACAAATTGCTAAAGCTAAAGAAATTGAGAATGTTGAAACTGATCAAAATTATGATTCACCTATTATGCCTAGCTCTCCTACAATAGTTGAAATGCCTAAGATACCTGATGGTTATGTTATAGATGGGGAGACAACTAGGGAAATTCTTGCTTGTAATGATAGAGATGATGAAATATGATCCTAAGTTTGCTACTTCTCATATCTTTGTTATCGATAGGGATTATGAATTCTCTGTCGATCATGAATTAATTACTTTGGTCGAATCTACTCCTTTTCATGGTTATGAAACTGAAACTGTTATAGCACACCTTACCAAATTAAATGATATTTCCACCCTATTTGCTCATGAGAAAAAAAATCGTTACTATTACATTCTTAAGTTGTTTCCTTTCTCATTAAAGGATGATGCTAAGAAATGGTCTAATACTCTTGCTCCTAGTGGAACCTTATCTTCCCAAAGCTTCCTAAAGCCTCAAGCCTCTCAACATCTCCATGTTGTTTTGGCTTTATCCGTGCGAAGTGCGCCGTAGTTTAATTAAGGTACTTTTATGTTTATAATGAGGCAGTATGTTTTATAAACCAATAAGTTATTAATTCTAGTTCCAATTTATGTTTTCGAGGCGCCTATTTGTGCAAATTTGTGTTTTTGAGGAGTTAAGAATTCGGGGAAAAGGTCTACATGCAAAAAAAAACTGTGGAAATCCAACTTGTCTCTAGGGAGCATATGCTCTTGCACGTCAAAAATGTATTTTACAAATATTTAAAAATAGATATGTCCATTGTCACACCAAAATGCTAACTGCAAATTTTAAAGGCAAAAGCTTAAGCATTTAAAAAAATTCAAACGCTAAATGTTCTTTTCATATACGAAGCATCGCTTTCCTGTTTCGCATGAAAAGTGTCAAGCATGCTTGTTACACTAACATGAACATTTTAAAACATTCAGAATTTTTAAATTTTGTTAAGTTTTTTTGGAGGAGGGGGGTTAAGAGAAGAGGTAGAGATGCTCTAAATGTGGCTGCCAATGTGTATCCCTGTCCTTCCTAGTTAAGCACGATCTCGAGTTGCAGTATATCAAATATCCTAACTGAATGTGTTACAACCAGCCAACGCCAAAGATTTGGAATCCTTGGTGTGCAGGCCATCTCCGGGTTGAACACGAGCATGTGACGTATGTGCCAAGTCTCAACTGTCAAATCTTCGCTAGGCTAGAGTGTTGCACTCGTATGAGACTTGTGTAGTGTGTGGTTGATGTCGTCCTGGTTTGGTACCTGTCGCATTCGCCTCTTTCATGTTCTGCTCCCCTCCCTCTCATGTGTGTGTGCTCCTGTAGTTGTACTCTGTCAGGCAGTACACAACTACACTAGAGAGGGTCTTCAGGACGAGTAGGGTATCTCTAACGATGACTCTTAAAACGCCCACATCATAAATTACTTAACCTCATGTGGAGCATGGAGTGCTAGTCTTATCAGTACTAGGCTATATGCGAAGGGTCGACAATACAACGCAATGAGCATCATATAAGAAATGAGGGGGATATGTCGTGTTTCTTTTAGAATCTTGTATGTATGTATCGTTTTATGCGAGATGAATGATGCCCTTGCCTTAAGGATGGCCTAAATGGGCCGCCCAACTCAACATTTATAAATTTTCTGGATGGTTTATTGTTATTTTACATTTTTCAAAATATTATAAATACAAATATGGTTTAACTTGTATTAAAAAAATTGTACTCACAGTATTTAGAAAAACTTACGTGTATACAAAAAATTTATTTAAAAATAGACATCAAAATATATATTTGAAAAAAATGTTAATCATGTATTAGAAAAATAGACAATGTGTAAAAAAATATAGAAATGTGTTAAAAATGAAGAAATAAACGAAGAAAACAGATGAAAACCGAATAAGGAAACAAAGAAACCGAAGAAAAAGGAAAAAAAGAAAGTAAGAAAAGAAAAACCAAGAAAAAAACGAGAAGAGCGGGAACAGTCTGCTACACTATTTGGGCCGAATCCACGGGGTCCTTCTCGGGTCAAACTCGAGAAGGACCCCGAGAACGGGTCAAACTCACTCGATGGAAGCGAACCAACCTGTGGTTGAGATGGTTAGGTGGACAGTGGTATCCCCAGCCCACCAGAGTTCAAATTCTGGTGATCGCATTATTTCTGGATTTATTTCAGGATTTCCGGCGATGCGCTTTTAGTGGAAGGAGACGTTCCCGTCGACGACGAGGCGCCTACGGTGACTTCGTAAATCAGGATGATATGCCGGCTCAGTCTCTCGGCGGTGCTCATGGGGGTAGGGTGTGCATATGTGCGTTCATAGGATGAGTGTATGCGCGTGTATATGAGCGCTTGTGTCTGGACTGATGCTAAAAAAAACTAACTCGATGGAAAGAGCAGTCCACCCCATCTGGCGAGCCCCGCCGCCGTCGGCAGCCGCCGGTTCCGCTCGCCGCATGCCCCATGGACGCATTCCAGTTTCACACCTTCCTAGCCACGCCGCTGACTGCTGCCAGCCAGCAACAGTGAGCTCTCCTTCCATCCATCCTTTTTTTTCCCGTATTGTGTGTTCTTGTGTTTTTCTGCTGCTGCCGCTGCCGCCGCCGCCGCCGCCGCCGCCGAGGGATACTGTGATTGATGCAGCTGTGTGACTGTGTTGACTGCGTAGATAATTTATCACTGGATGGATTTATCTGGCAAACCTCGCGGCGGTGTAGCCTGGCAATTGATGGCCCGTTGGTTGAGTTTCAGTGTATCAGTGTATCTTGTTCGTAGTTGCTACTGTTGCGAGTTGAATCACAAGGAGTCAGGGACTGATTCTAGTTCTCAACTTACTCCACTTAGTTCAGTACTTCAGTAAACGGTATTCATGGGGTAACTCACGCAATTCAGATTTCTGCTTCTTATAGCTTCATTGCAGAGAAGTCCAGGGATTTGTTATTTTTGCATATGAACATTTTGGAATTCAGAATTAGTTATCGTGCTTACGAACCTCGCTGAAATTCTGAATTCAATTGTGTGGCTGAAATTCTGAATCAATTGTGTTCTTGGTTCAGAGTTTTTGCCGAAACAAGTAAACTAAATGTGCATATGCCTCGGAAAGATGGAGACTGTTACGCAGTCATCTCTTGTCCATTGCAAATTGTTGAAGCAAATTAGCTCTATGATGTGACAACATCTCTGCTTCTTCTTTCTCTGAAATCTACAACACCAAATCCTAGCTAAGTCGGTCATTGTGCGACCCTCAGGATAACAGGCTGGTGCAGCCAAGGAGACTGATTCGTCTCATCGGCAATGGTAAACCTCTTACTATCAGTCTGAAACCTCACCGCCCTTGTGTCAAACTCCTTGAACTGAGCCAGATCAGACTCGGTCGAAGTTGACGATACCGCCATCCTGGAGTCTGAGTTTGAGGACTTCCCACTTGCTTGCCCGTGTGGCTTCTGCTGCTCCCGGTTGCTAGAGTGAGCTCAAGTTTGCATTCCTCTGCAGAGGCAGGGGTGCAGCTGTAGAGCTGCTGACGGTCGGTAGCCTTGTCGTCTCGCCAGACCTCGAGTTTATGTTTCGTCTCAGTGTGAGCCTGGTTCAGCCCAGCTATCTGCATCTCCCTCGTTAGTTGTTTCTGAACATGGTAAACTCGGTGCATCTCATGAACCTGGTTCAGCAAAGATGTGCAGATTGGTGAGAAGCTTTTTCGCCTATCTTGAAGTGCACAACTAATGTAGTACTGCTTCTTAGAAACTAGTCTTAATGTCTCAACTACTTGCTTCTACTCTATTTCCTATCACCTATTATTATTCGTACATCCATCAACTGGATATATAATGGGACGCAAAGAGAGCATGGTGCGACCTAGCAGTACTTAGGAAGTCACACTCACACCCTGAGCAAAGAGTTTCCCCTGTTTGCACGGTAGGAGACACCAAACTGCAGGCTACGAGGCTGGTTTGGACTAAATTTTGGGAATGAGTGGCATCAGGATATAGCCTCTTTCAGGCCAGTGAGCTCAGTGGGCTACATGTTCAGTGTTAACCCATGTCCAACCTGTAAGGACGGTATTAGATGGGAACACTCCTATTACTATTAAAACATGGGTATGCTCACATTTGTTGATGCATTGGAGAAATTAACTTATGTGTTAAGGTGTTGCATGTTCTGGTTAGTTCCCCAACTATGGAGAGCTACATACACACCCACGAAATTGTCCAGGGAAAAGTTTGCGATGATGCCTAATGACTGGCTGTATACTGGAAGCGCGTCCGGTGTTCTACTGGAAGATGCACACATAGGTAGAATAGTGTTTACACGAATGTGTTGCCTTCCATGTTGTTTGAATGTTTGTTCTTGCCCCAGGATAACCATCTTCATCTCCCCTCCGTCCATCTCTTGGAAAATGCTAGCTGCAAGTCTTTCTGTGTCTATCTCCAATCTGTTTCATGGGAATTTCAGAATGACTACGGCATGCAATTTCTGTCGTAAATGGTAATAAATAGGATCTGTCTTCGGTGTTGAAATATTTGTTGTAGTGCCTTGTTCCATTAATTGGTGGCTTTCAGTACGACCTATGTACTTATGTCCTTCAGAAAGAAAAGAAAAACGTCTGGATTATTTTCTGTGGAGAAACCAATTTCATTATTTTTCTGTGGAGAAACCAACTTACTCCGCTTAGTTGAGTAAACAGCTACAAATATTCATGTGGTAGTTCACGCAATTCAAAAATCTGTTGTGTTATAGCTTCACTGCAGAAAAGTCCAGTAAGTTGTTACTTTTGCATATTAACATTTTATCATACTTGTCGTGCTTATGAACGTGGCTGAAATTCTGAATCAATTGTGTTCTTTGTTCAGAGGTTTTGCCAAAACAACTAAATTAGATGTTACATATGCCTCCGAAAGATGGAGACCTCTTGTCTATTGCAAATTGTTGAACCAAATTAGCTCTGTGAAGTGACAACATCTCTTCTTTCTCTGAAATCTACAACACCAAATCCTAGCTAAGTCGGTCACCGTGCCACCCTAAGGATCACAGGCTGGTGCGGCCAAGGAGACCGATTCGTCTCATCGGCAATGGTAAACCTCTTGCTCTCGATCTGAAGCCTCACCACCCTTGTGTCAAACTCCTTGAACTGAGCCAGATCGGATTCGGTCGATGTTGACGACACCGCCATCCCGGAGTCTGAGTTTGAGGACTTGCCGACTTGCTTGCCCTTGTGGCTTCTGCTGCTCCCGGTTGCCAGAGTGAGCTCGAGGTCGCATTCTTCTGCAGCAGAGGCATGGGTGCAGCTGTTTGAGAAGCTGTAGAGTTGCTGACGGTCGGTAGCCTTGTCGTCGCGCCAGACCTCAAGTTTATTTTTCGTCTCAGCGTGAGCCTGGTTCAGCCCAGCTAACTGCATCTCCCTCATCAGTTGTTTCTGAACATGGTAAACTCGGTGCATCTCATGAACCTGGTTCAGCAAAGATGTGCAAATCGGTGAGAAGCTTTTTCGCCTATCTTGAAGTGCACACAGCAAATGCAGTACTGCTTCTTAGAAACTAGTAGCATTAATGTCTCAACTACTTGCTTGTACTCTATTTCTTCTTACATATGACTATTCGTACCTCCATCAATTGGATATATAATAGGATGCAGAGAGAGCATGATGCAGCCTATTATTACTTAGGAAGTCACACTCACACCCTGAGCAAAGATTTTCCATTGTTTGCACCGTAGGAGACACCAAACTACAGGCTACAGAGTCTGCTTTGGACTACATTTTGGGAATGGGTGGCTTCAGGATTATAGCCTCTTTCAGGCTAGTGAGCTCAGTGGGCTATGTCTTCAGTCCGAACTCATGTCCAACCTGTCAGGATGGTATTGGATGGGAACACGGCTATTACTATTAAACATGGGTATACTCACATGTGTTGATGCATTGGGGAAAATCAACTTATGTGTTAAGGTGTTGCATATTCTGGTTAGTTCCCCGACTATGGAGAGCTACACACACCCACGAAGCTGTCCATGGAAAAGTTTCTGATGATGATTGCTGCCCTAGTACGGCTGTATACCTGTCCAATGTTCTACTGGAAGATGCACATACGCATAGGTAGAATAGTATTTACATGAGGTGTTGCCTTACCTGTTGTCTGAATGTTCGTTCTTGCCCCAAGATGACCATCTTCATCTCCTCTCTGTCCATCTCTTGGAAAATGCTAGCTGCAAGTGTTTCTGTGTCTATCTCCAATCTGTTTCATGGGAATATCACAATGAGCACCGCATGCAATTTCTGACATAAATGGCAATAATAGGATCTATGTTCAGTGTCGAAATATTTGTTGTAGTGCCTTGTTCCATGAATTGGTAGCTTTCATTAGAACCTATGTACTTATGTCCTTCAGGAAGAAAAGAAAACGCCTGGATTTTTTGTTTTTGTGGAGAAACCAATTTTCATTTGTTTTTCCGATTGAACTTATAGCTTTCAAAAAATACAGCCGATCAAATCTAGTACTCCCTCCAATCCATATTAATTGTCCCTGATTTAGTACAACACGAAATCAGCGACAATTAATATGAATCGGATGGAGTACTGTATTTCTCTAACTAAGTGAACGGCATTCTGTTACGCTTCTGGCAACAACCGTAAAACTGTTCTTTCTTTCTATGACAGGGTAGCAAAATGGATAGAGCTATGAGGGAGACGGAGAAAGAAGCAGCTGGCAAATTCCCTTTCAGACTAGCGCATGCCACTAGGCCTTCCGAAAAAATCCATCGCAAGATACAGAACATCACAAGGCTAGAGCACTTGAGAAGAACACAAGGATCTGCCTACTCCGAGCTCTGAAGCATGCCACAACATGTTCCATGGAAGAAGAAGAAACAAGACAAGGAAGAGATCAGAAGAAGGATGTGCCCACCTCTGTTTTGGTTTCCAGCCGCCTCCCAAAGAAGGTACTCCCTCTGCCTCTCCCCAAGAAGCTCTCCTCTCTTACAGTTTGTTTACCAGGCCAGAGCTTTGCTTCTGCTGAGATGCAAGCAAGCAAGCAAGCAGGTAGATATAGTCATATAGATATGATTTGAGGCACTAGGGCGAGAGGGAGGTGATGGAGGAGATATAAGATTCTCTCCGGCTGCCATGAGCTTCACAGCGCAGCAGCTGGTGGGGCCTTTTTTGTAGGCATGCCGAACGAATCCAAGTCACTTTGTCCAATGAGTTCGATTCCATGTATCTTGATGTGTCAAAGATGCTTCCGTCTGTCTGGTGCCAGGAAAAGGATAGGCATGATGAGATAAGAAGCTCCAGCTGAGTATTATATTTTCAAACAACCTCTAAATCCTGTGTGTCCCCTGGTGTCTCTACACACTTGAAACGCCTTGGTTCTAGTAATGTTATATATACACATGCACTTGGATTGCCTGCTAGGGATTAGAGAAACATGTTTTCCTGTAATATCATTGTGGGTTTTCATGTAATGGTATATTAAGATTTCATCTATGAGAATATTTCTAGCAATCACCCCGGTACACTATCAAATATGTTGGGTATGTGCTTTGTTTTTCTTTTTAAAAAGGAGGATAATCCATGACCTCTGCATTTCTTTTTGAATTGTTTGGATTGCTTATCACATACTCCCTCCGTTCGAAAATACTTATCATAGAAATGAACAAAAATGGGTATATCTAGAACTAAAATATGTCTAGATACATCTATTTCTCCGACAAATATTTTCGGATGGAAAAAGTATGTCACATGGTATGACCTCTGCATTATTGTGATGCACACAACCATAGGGTACTAGTGGTAGCGTGCTTTGTTAGTCTTTGATCATATTGTCACTTTGTGATGTGTACCTTTCATGTACTTACCGGGTTGCCGTAGCACATTAGAGTCCTCATTGTTTTTTATGGATCAATCCCTCCCAAGAATCATTGAGCAGACAAGTCGACATGCGGCGTGTCTAGATCTCTCGTATTCACATGCGCACCGGATTACTACTGTCAACTCCAGTTGTCCATATCCTAAACACATATTATAGTGATTGCTTATGTTAGTGCCATCCTAAGTCAAACTATCAGCCTCGCATGGGAAATAAAGCTACCGAACGATGGCGACAGATCATGCAGTTAATTTATATTTGGTGCAGAATATGTCATGCTTTATTCCAGGATAATTAAGTTTATGACTTGTAGATCAGTACATTATTTGCCTTGAATAATATTGTTAGAGCATCCACAACAGGACGCTCTATACAAGTCCCAAACGCCGAGACGGCCTGCCCGGACGCAAAATTGCCCCCTGACTGGACGCCCCAAACTTAGCCTATACGTTCGGGCTGACCGGCGATGGATATGGGGACGCCCGGATGAGCCCAGGCGTATCCGCCGCGTTTGATGTCGAGCGAAGAGCGGGCGGCAGCGCGACCCCTAATGACGAGTCCATTGTCTGCAGGTAGAGTCAACCGTTCTAGTTGGGCCTGGTCAACGGTAGAGGGCTTCCGCCCTTGGTCAAGGAAGGAGCTTTCTGAATAAAAAAGGAAGGAGCTTTGGGCTCCGCCGCCGGTTTCTCCTTAGCGAATGTTGCTTTCCCTCCCTTGCGGTCCTCCCCGTCTTCGGCCATGGTGTCGGAGGTGGCACAGGCTAAGGCCCAGTTCTTTTGGGCGATTCTCCCAGAATCGCCCCCCTCCCCAGCTTCTCCCAGAATCGTCACTTCATATATTTTTTTACAATCCTATCTAGTTAAGGTCTAATTAGCTAGGATTGTAAAAAAAATTGCAGTGACGATTCTGGGAGAAGCTGGGGAGGGGGTGATTCTGGGAGAATCGCCCAAAAGAACTGGCCCTAAATGTCTTTACGCGAGGTGTTTAGAAGGAGGCAAGAGCTCTAGACATAAGGAGGAAGAAGGCCAGGGGAATAGAAGCATAAGACTATCCCGAGGCGCCTTCTCTTTTTATAAGAGGGGTAGAAACAAAACGGTGCGCGAGCTCATCGCCTGTCTCGACGTGACGCAAGACCTTAGACCACTCTCTAAAACTAAATGTTGGCTGAGAAAGCTCAAGGCGGCCTATCTGGGCCTATCTTCTCTTGACCAGTCTATTGTGCATCCATGCATCTCACCGGTAGTAGAAGAGGCACATTTTCCCCCTCAAGGTGGGTGATTCTATAATCTCCGAGCCACCGGACTTGGCGGTGGACACTAATAGAAAAAGGGTCTAATGTGAAACTCATTAGTACCGGTTCCAACGGCTAGGCGGGCGGCGCTCATTAGTACCGGTTCGTGGCGAACCTTTAGTATCGGTTCGTGCCACGAACCGGTACTAAAGAGGTTGTGGCCTTTAGTACGGGTTGGTGGCTTCAACCGGTACTAAAGGGGGGGTCTTTAGTACCGGTTGGAGCCACCAACCGGTACTAAAGGTGGTGGCCTTTAGTATGGGTTGATGGCTCCGACCGGTACTAAAGACCCCCCTTTTAGTACCGGTTGGAGCCACCAACCGGTACTAAAGGTAGTGCGCTGCCACCCGCAGTGCATAATGTTTAGTCCCACCTCGCTAGTTGAGAGGAGTTCGCACCGGTTTATAAGCCCCCTCGTGGCTACCGTGTCGAGCTCCTCTCTAAGCAGGCCTTTGTGGGCCTATTACAAGTCTTCTACCCTGTGGGGCCTACTAGGCCGTACGGGCCTGCATCCTGGCCCAACTAGAGATTGGGTTTCTAGTCGTACGCATGCCATGCCGGCCCAGTAGGCGGGCTGTTTTTACTTTATTTCAAAAATAAAAAATCCTTACCAACCGGGACTAAAGGTCCTCCAGACCACGGCGCGCCTCATGCCACGTGGTTGCCCTTTAGCACCGGTTCATGCTGAACCGGTACTAAAGGGGGGGCCTTTAGTGCCCACACTTTAGTGCCGGTTACCGAACCGGCACTAAAGGGCCTTACGAACCGGTGCTATTTGCCCGGTTCTGCACTAGTGGGATGCCTATGACCACTTCACTACCGTACTCGGCTCAGCTGAGGAGCGCTGCTACTCCATCAACCTTGCGTCCATCCACCAAGGCCCGTCTGATCCAGGAGAGCTTGAGCTGCCATTTTCTGAGGATGAAATTTGAGCTGCCATGAAACCACTTCCCACCGGTAAGGCGCCCGGCCCTAATGGCTTCTCAGTGGAATTCCTACGAAGTTGCTGGCGGGTGATCAAGCATGATATTTGCGAGGCCTTTGACAAGCTTTACATGCTCAACGGTCGCGGCTTCCAGAAGCTTGATGAAGCTTTCATCGCCTTGCTTCTGAAGAAGTCTGATGCCAAGACTTTGCATCACTACCAGGCTATCAGTCTCATACATCTCTTCGTCAAGCTTTTCGTCAAGGTGCTCCCTCCACTTGGCTCCCTGACTCAGCTCGATGGTCTCCATGAACCATAGCATGTTCAACGTCGGCAGATGCATTCATGACAACTTCCGCCTCGTCCAGCAAACTATGCGCCTCCTCCACAATCTAATCTGAAATTTCCAAGGATGTTGCTGAAGCTAGACATTGCTTGTACCTTTGATTCAGTCTCCTGGGCATTCCTGCTTGGCACCATGATTCACCTTGGCTTCGGGGCTAGGTGCGAGAGTGGATCTCCATCCTTCTGTCCACAACCTCGACTCGTGTCCTCATCAACAGTGTGACTGGACCTTCCATCGGGCATGCCTGCGCCAGGGTGATCCCCTCTCGCCCATGATGTTCACGCTCGTCATTGGTATCCTCAACTCCATGGTCACCAAAGCTGCCGAACAGGGTTTTTTAGCACCTTACTTCGCTCTACGCCGACGATGTGGTTATTTTCTGCCACGCAGACTGCACGATCCTCCTTGCCGTGCGTGAGATTCTTCAGTTCTTCGGCAACATCTCCGGTATGCGAATTTTGGCAAGTGCTCCGCTTCCCCGATTCGCTACTCTGAGAAGCAGTCCATCAAGGTGACCTAAATCATGAGTTGCCCGGTCTCTCAGTTCCCCGTCGCCTACCTTGGGCTCCCGCTCTCCGTGTGGAAGGTGCCCATGTCCGCCCTACGTCCCCTCATTGAGAAGCTCGAGAAAAACGGTCTCCCTGGTATGTCTCCATGCTCTCCCTGGGTAAGAGATTGGCCTTTGTTCTTCATGTCCTCTGTGTATTGCCCACACACCTTCTCATGGCATTTGCTCTGCACAAGTCAGTTTTACACCGGTCCAACAAAACCATTCAGAGCTTTCTTTGCATTGGCCGCAAAGATGCTCGCGACGGTCAGTGCCTTGTTGCTTGGTCACGCGTGTGCCATCCTCTTTCCTTGGGCGGCCTTGGTGTGCGAGACCTTCACCGCGCTTGTATTTCCCTAAGGGTGGGTTGGCTTTGGCTTCAATGCATCGATGACAGCAGGCCTTGGCGTCACCTGCACCTTCCTGGCGATCCCGATGTTGGGGAACGTAGCAGAAATTCAAAATTTTCCTACGTGTCACCAAGATCTATCTATGGAGAAACTAGCAACGAGGGGAAGGAGAGTGCATCTACATACCCTTGTAGATCGCTATGCGGAAGCGTTCAAGAGAACGGGATTGAAGGAGTCGTACTCGTCGTGATCCAAATCACCGGAGATCCTAGTGCCGAACGGACGGCACCTCCGCGTTCAACACACGTACAGCCCAGTGACGTCTCCCATGCCTTGATCCAGCAAGGAGAGAGGGAGAGGTTGAGGAAGACTCCATCCAGCAGCAGCACAACGGCGTGGTGGTGGTGGAGGAGCGTGGTACTCCAGCAGGGCTTCGCCAAGCACCGCAAGAGACGAGGAGGAGAGAGGTAGGGCTGCGCCAGGGAGAGATCAAATCGCGTGTCTTGGGCAGCCCAAAACCCCCACTATTTATAGGAGGAGGGGAGGAGGGTGCGCCCCCTCTAGGGCTCCCACCCCTAGGGGGGGCGGCATCCCTAGATGGGATGGAGGGGGCGGCCAAGAGGGGGAGAGGGGGGCGCGCCCTAGGGTGGGCCTTAGGCCCATCTGAGCCTAGGGTTTCCCCCTTCTCCTCCTAGCTGCGCCTTGGGCCTTGTGGGAGGCGCACCAGCCCACTCAGGGGCTGGTCCCTTCCCACTCTTGGCCCATGCAAGCCTCCGGGGCTGGTGGCCCCACTTGGTGGACCCCCGGGACCCTCCCGGTGGTCCCGGTACGTTACCGATAAAACCCGAAACTTTTCCGGTGACCAAAACAGGACTTCCCATATATAAATCTTTACCTTCGGACCATTCCGGAACTCCTCGTGACGTCCGGGATCTCATCCGGGACTCCGAACAACATTCGGTACCACATACAAACTTCCTTTATAACCCTAGCGTCATCGAACCTTAAGTGTGTAGACCCTACGGGTTCGGGAACCATGCAGACATGACCGAGGCGTTCTCCGGTCAATAACCAACAGCGGGATCTGGATACCCATGTTGGTTCCTACATGTTCCACGATGATCTCATCGGATGAACCACGATGTCGAGGATTCGATCAATCCCGTATACAATTCCCTTTGTCTAGCGGTACGATACTTGCCCGAGATTCGATCCTCGGTATCCCGATACCTTGTTCAATCTCGTTACCGGCAAGTCTCTTTACTCGTTCCGTAACACATCATCCCGTGATCAACTCCTTGGTCACATTGTGCACATTATCATGATGTCCTACCGAGTGGGCCCAGAGATACCTCTCCGTTTACACGGAGTGACAAATCCCAGTCTCGATTCGTGCCAACCCAACAGACACTTTCAGAGATACATGTAGTGTGCCTTTATAGCCACCCAGTTACGTTGTGGCGTTTGATACACCCAAAGCATTCCTACGGTATCCGGGAGTTGCACAATCTCATGGTCTAAGGAAATGATACTTGACATTAGAAAAGCTTTAGCATACGAACTACACGATCTTTGTGCTAGGCTTAGGATTGGGTCTTGTCCATCACATCATTCTCCTAATGATGTGATCCCGTTATCAACGACATCCAATGTCCATGGTTAGAAAACGTAACCATCTATTGATCAACGAGCTAGTCAACTAGAGGCTTACTAGGGACATGGTGTTGTCTATGTATCCACACATGTATCTGAGTTTCCTATCAATACAATTCTAGCATGGATAATAAACGATTATCATGAACAATGAAATATAATATAATAATAACTAATTTATTATTGCCTCTAGGGCATATTGCCATGTGATTAACACTCACAGGTCACATCACCATGTGACCAATATCCAAAGAGTTTACTAGTGTCACTAAACTAGTTCACATCATCATGTGATTGAGACTCAATGAGTTCTGGGTTTGATCATGTTTTGCTTGTGAGAGAGGTTTTAATCAACGGGGCTGCAACATTCAGATCCGTATGTACTTCGCAAATCTCTAGGTCATATTATAAATGCTGCTTCCACGCTCCACTTGGAGCTATTCCAAATGGTTGCTCCACTATACGTATCCGGTTTGCTACTCATAGTCATTCAGATAGGTGTTAAAGCTTGCATCGATGTAACCCTTTACGCCGAACTCTTTATCACCTCCATAATCGAGAAACATGTCCTTATTACTCCAAGGACAATTTTGACCGCTATCTAGTGGTCCACTCCTGGATCACCTTTGTACCCTCTTGCCAGACATGTGGCAAGGCACACATTAGGTGCAATACTTAGCATGGCATACCGTATAGAGCCTATGACAAAAGCATAGGGGACGACATTCGTCCTTTCTCTTTCTTCTGCCGTGGTCGAGCTTTAAGTCTTAACTTCATACCTTACAACTCAGGCAAGAACTCCTTCTTTGACTGATCCATCTTGAACACCTTCAAGATCATGTCAAGGTATGTGCTCATTTGAAAGTACCATTAAGTGTTTTGATCTATCCTTATAGATCTTGATGCTCAACGTTCAAGTAGCTTAATCCAGGCTTTCCATTGAAAAACACTTTTCAAATAACTCTGCATGCTTTCTAGAAATTCTACATCATTTCCGATCAACAACATGTTAACAACACATACTCATCGGAAATTCTATAGTGCTCCCACTCACTTCTTTGGAAATACAAGTTTCTCATAAACTTTGTATACACCCAAAATCTTTGATCATCTCATCAAAGCATACATTCCAACTCCGAGATGCTTACTCCAGTCCTTAGAAGGATTGCTGGAGCTTTACATACTTATTAGCATCTTTCAGGATTGACAAAACCTTCCGGTTGTATCACATACAACCTTTTATCGAGAAAATCATTGAGGAAACAATGTTTTGACATCCTATCAGCAAGATTTCATAAATAATGTAGTAACCGCTAATATAATTCCAACAGACTCTTAGCATCGCTACGAGTGAGAAAGTCTCATCATAGTCAACTCCTTGAACTTGTCGGAAAAAACTTAACGACAAGTCGAGCTTTCTTAATGGTGATACTTACCATCATTGTCCGTCTTCCTTTTAAAATCCATCTGTACTCAATAGCCTTACGACCATCGAGCCGTTCTGCCAAAGTCTACACTTTGTTTTCATACATGGATCCTCTCTCGGATTTTATGGCCTCGAGCCATTTATCGGAATCCGGGCCCACCATCGCTTCTCCATAGCTCGTAGGTTCATTGTTGTCTAGCAACATGACTTCCAAGACAAGATTACGTACCACTCTGAAGTAGTACGCATCCTTGTCATCCTACGAGGTTTGGAAGTGACTTGATCCGAAGTCTCATGATCAATATCATAAGCTTCCACTTCAATTGGTGTAGGTGCCACAGGAACAACTCTTTGTGCCCTGCTATACACTAGTTGAAGAGATGGTTCAATAACCTTATCAAGTCTCCACCATCCTCCCACTCAATTCTTTCGAGAGAAACTTTTCCTCGAGAAAGGACCCGATTCTAGAAACAATCCCTTATTGCTTTCGGATCTGAGACAGGAGGTATACCCAACTGTTTTGGGTGTCCTATGAAGATGCATTTATCCGCTTTGGGTTCGAGCTTATCAGCCTGAAACTTTTTCACATAAGCGTCGCAGCCCAAAACTTTTAAGAAATGACAGCTTAGGTTTCTCTAAACCATAGTTCATACGGTGTCATCTCATCGGAATTACGTGGTGCCCTATTTAAAGTAAATGTGGTTGTCTCTAATGCCTAACCCATAAACTATCGTGGTAATTCGATAAGAGACATCATGGTATGCATCATATCCAATAGGGTGCAGTTATGATGTTCGGACATACCATCTCACTATGGTGTTCCAGGCTGTATTAGTTGTGAAACAATTTCCACAATGTCTTAATTCTGTGCCAAACTCGTAATTCAGATATTCATCTCTATGATCATATCATAGATCTTTTATCCTCTTGTCACGGCGATCTTTCAACTTCACCCTGAAATTACTTGAACCTTTCAATAATTCAGACTCATGATTCATCAAGTAAATATACTCAACATCTACTCAAATCATCTGTGAAGTAAGAACATAACGATATCCACTACATGCCTCAGCACTCATTGGACTGCACACATCAAAATGTATTACTTCCAACAAGTTGCTTTCTAGTTCCATTTTACTGAAAACGAGGCTTTCAGTCATCTTGCCCATGTGGTATGATTTGCATGTCTCAAGTGATTCAAAATCAAGTGAGTCCAAACGGTCCATTTGCATGGAGTTTCTTCATGCATATACACCAATAGACATGGTTCGCATGTCTCAAACTTTTCAAAAACGAGTGAGCCCAAAGATCCATCAACATGGAGCTTCTTCATGCGTTTTATACCGATATGACTTACGTGGCAGTGCCACAAGTAGGTGGTGCTATCATTACTATCTTATATCTTTTGGCATGACCATGTGTATCACTACGATCGAGGTTCAATAAACCATTCATTTTAGGTGCAAGACCATTGAAGGTATCATTCAAATAAACAGAGTAACCATTATTCTCCTTAAATGAATAACCGTATTGCGATAGACATAATCCAATCATGTCTATGCTCAACGCAAACACCAATCTTGATGGTAGAGGGAGCGTACGATATTTGATCAACCTTGGAAACTTCCAACACATATCGTCATCTCACCTTTTAGCTAGTCTCCATTTATTCCGTAGCATTTATTTCGAGATACTAACACTTAGTAACCGAACCGGTATCTAATACCCTGGTGCTACTAGGAGTACTAGTAAAGTACACATTAACACAATGTATATCCAATATACTTCTATCGACAACCTTCTCATCTACCAAGTATCTAGGGTAATTCTGCTCCAGTGGTTGTTTCCCTTATTACAGAAGCACTCAGTCTCGGGTTTGGGTTCAACCTTGGGTTTCTCCACTAGAGCAGCAGCTGATATGCCGTTTCATGAAGTATCCCTTCTTGCCCTTGCCCTTCTTGAAACTAGTGGTTTCACTAACCATCAACAATTGATGCTCCTTCTTGATTTCTACTTTCGCGGTGTCAAACATCGCGAATATCTCAAGGATCATCATATATGTCCCTGATATATTATAGTTCATCACGAAGCTCTAGCAGCTTGGTGGTAATGACTTCGGAGAAATATCACTATCTCATCTGGAAGATCAACTCCCACTCGATTCAAATGATTGTTGTACTCAGACAATCTGAGCACAAGCTCAACAATTGAGCTTTTCTCCCTTAGTTTGCAGGCTAAGAAAATCGTCGGAGGTCTCATACTTCCTGACATGGGCACGAGCCTGAAATCCCAATTTCAGCCCTCGAAACATCTCATATGTTCCGCGACGTTTCAAAAATGTCTTTGGTGCCTCAACTCTAAACCGTTTAACTGAACTATCACGTAGTTATCAAAATGTGTATGTCAGATGTTCGCAACATCCACAGACGACGTTCGAGGTTCAGCACACTGAGCGGTGCATTAAGGACATAAGCCTTCTATGAAGCAATGAGGACAATCCTCAGTTTACGGACCTAGTCCACATAATTGCTACTATCAACTTTCAACTAAATTTTCTCTAGGAACATATCTAAACATTAGAACTGAAGCGCGAGCTACGACATAATTTGCGAAGATCTTTTGACTATGTTCAGGATAATTAAGTTCATCTTATGAACTCCCACTCAGATAGACATCCCTCTAGTCATCTAAGTGATTACATGATCTGAGTCAATTAGGCCGTGTCCGATCATCACGTGATACGGACTAGTCAACATCGGTGAACATCTTCATGTTGATCGTATCTACCATACGACTCATGCTCGACCTTTCGGTCTCTTGTGTTCCGAGGCCATGTCTGTACATGCTAGGCTCGTCAAGTCAACCTAAGTGTTTCGTGTGTGTAAATCTGTCTTACACCCGTTGTATGTGAACGTTAGAATCTATCACACCCGATCATCACGTGGTGCTTCGAAACAACGAACTGTCGCAACGGTGCACAGTTAGGGGGAACACTTTCTTGAAATTATTATGAGGGATCATCTTATTTACTACCGTCGTTCTAAGTAAACAAGATGCAAAAACATGATAAACATCACATGCAATCAAATAATAGTGACATGATATGGCCAATATCATATAGCTCCTTTGATCTCCATCTTGGGGCTCCATGATCATCTTGTCACCGGCATGACACCATGATCTCCATCATCATGATCTCCATCATCGTGTCTCCATGAAGTTGCTCGCCAACTATTACTTCTACTACTATGGCTACCGGTTAGCAATAAGGTAAAGTAATTACATGGCGTTGTTCAATGACACGCAGGTCATACAATAAATAAAGACAACTCCTATGGCTCCTGCCGGTTGTCATACTCATCGACATACAAGTCGTGATTCCTATTACAAGAACGTGATCAATCTCATACATCACATATATCATTCATCACATCCTTTTGGCCATATCACATCACATAGCATACCCTGCAAAAACAAGTTAGACGTCCTCTAATTGTTGTTTGCATGTTTTACGTGGCTGCTATGGGTTTCTAGCAAGAACGTTTCTTACCTACGCAAAAACCACAACATGATATGCCAATTGCTATTTACCCTTCATAAGGACCCTTTTCATCGAATCCGATCCGACTAAAGTGGGAGAGACAGACACCCGCTAGCCACCTTATGCAACTAGTGCATGTCAGTCGGTGGAACCAGTCTCACGTAAGAGTACATGTAAGGTCGGTCCGGGCCGCTTCATCCCACAATGCCGCCGAATCAAGATTGGACTAGTAACGGTAAGCATATTGAACAAAATCAACGCCCACAACTACTTTGTGTTCTACTCGTGCATAGAATCTACGCAATAGACCTAGCTCATGATGCCACTGTTGGGGAACGTAGCAAAAATTCAAAATTTTCCTACGTGTCACCAAGATCTATCTATGGAGAAACTAGCAACGAGGGGAAGGAGAGTGCATCTACATACCCTTGTAGATCGCTATGCAGAAGCGTTCAAGAGAACGGGGTTGAAGGAGTCGTACTCGTCGTGATCCAAATCACCGGAAATCCTAGTGCCGAACGGACGGCACCTCCGCGTTCAACACACGTACAGCCCGGTGACGTCTCCCATGCCTTGATCCAGCAAGGAGAGAGGGAGAGGTTGAGGAAGACTCCATCCAGCAGCAGCACAAAGGTGTGGTGGTGGTGGAGGAGCGTGGTACTCCAGTAGGGCTTCGCCAAGCACCGCAAGAGACGAGGAGGAGAGAGGTAGGGCTGCGCCAGGGAGAGATCAAATCGCGTGTCTTGGGCAGCCCAAAACCCCCACTATTTATAGGAGGAGGGGGGAGGGTGCGCCCCCTCTAGGGTTCCCACCCCTAGGGGGGCGGCAACCCTAGATGGGATGGAGGGGGCGGCCAAGAGGAGGAGAGGGGGGCGCGCCCTAGGGTGGGCCTTAGGCCCATCTGAGCCTAGGGTTTCCCCCTTCTCCTCCTAGTTGTGCCTTGGGCCTTGTGGGAGGCGCACCAGCCCACTCAGGGGCTGGTCCCTTCCCACTCTTGGCCCGTGCAAGCCTCCGGGGCTGGTGGCCCCACTTGGTGGACCCCCGGGACCCTCCCGGTGGTCCCGGTACGTTACCGATAAAACCCGAAACTTTTCCGGTGACCAAAACAGGACTTCCCATATATAAATCTTTACCTCCGGACCATTCTGGAACTCCTCGTGACGTCTGGGATCTCATCCGGGACTCCGAACAACATTCATAACCACATACAAACTTCCTTTATAACGCTAGCGTCATCGAACCTTAAGTGTGTAGACCCTACGGGTTCGGGAACCATGCAGACATGACCGAGACGTTCTCTGGTCAATAACCAATAGCAGGATCTGAATACCCATGTTGGTTCCTACATGTTCCACGATGATCTCATCGGATGAACCACGATGTCGAGGATTCGATCAATCCCGTATACAATTCCCTTTGTCTAGTGGTACGATACTTGCCCGAGATTCGATCGTCGGTATCCCGATACCTTGTTCAATCTCGTTACCGGCAAGTCTCTTTACTCGTTCCATAACACATCATCCCGTGATCAACTCCTTGGTCACATTGTGCACATTATGATGATGTCATACCGAGTGGGCCCAGAGATACCTCTCCGTTTACACGGAGTGACAAATCCCAGTCTCGATTCATGCCAACCCAACAGACACTTTCGGAGATACCTGTAGTGTACCTTTATAGCCACCCAGTTACGTTGTGACGTTTGGCACACCCAAACTATTCCTACGGTATCCGGGATTTGCACAATCTCATGGTCTAAGGAAATGATACTTGACATTAGAAAAGCTTTAGCAAACGAACTACACGATCTATGTGCTATGCTTAGGATTGGGTCTTGTCCATCACATCATTCTCCTAATGATGTGATCCCGTCATCAACGACATCCAATGTCCATGGTCAGGAAACCGTAACCATCTATTGATCAATGAGCTAGTCAACTAGAGGCTTACTAGGGACATGGTGTTGTCTATGTATCCACACATGTATCTGAGTTTCCTATCAATACAATTCTAGCATGGATAATAAACGATTATCATGAACAAGGAAATATAATAATAATCAATTCATTATTGCCTCTAGGGCATATTTCCAACACCCGAGGCACACAACATATCCCGAGCTTCCATCTCTTAGTCCATTAGCAATGGCTTATCTTGCCGTCTTTGGACGGGTCACTAGATCCATTGTCACTCTGCTGTCAATATTTCTCTACTTGTCTTCAAGCTCGTCCCCAAGCAACGACGCAAGGCTCGCTCTGTCAAGGAGGGATTGCACTTGCGTCCCTGGGTCTAGGACATCTGCGGCGCTCTTGGCCCGATGGAGCTTGTTCAGTATGTCGATTCATGGTGGCAGGTCCGACACATCTCGCTTTGCGACTGGCCGGATGAGTTGTACTGGTGCTGGACTAGCTTAGGCGTGTATAGCACCAAGTCCTGCTATGATCAACTATTTGTGGGATCTATCCCTGACCCATGTTGGAGCCTCACCTGGAAAAATTGGTCGTCGTTTCAGACCAAGGTGTTCCTCTGGCTTGCTCTTCATGAACATTGTTGGACTGCCGATAGACTCGCGCGTCGGGCCCCTCATCAACCATCCTGCCCCTTTGCGACCAGGAACAGAAGTGCATGTTGAAGGAAATATGCCCTAGAGGCAATAATAAAGTTTTTATTTATATTTCCTTATATCATGATAAATGTTTATTATTCATGCTAGAATTGTATTAACTGAAAACTTATTACATGTGTGAATACATAGACAAACAGAGTGTCCCTAGTATGCCTCTACTTGACTAGCTCGTTAATCAAAGATGGTTAAGTTTCCTGACCATAGACATGTGTTGTCATTTGATGAATGGGATTACATCATTAGGGAATGATGTGATGGACAAGACCCATCCGTTAGCTTAGCATTATGATCATTTAGTTTTATTGCTATTGCTTTCTTCATGACTTATACATGTTCCTCTGAATATGAGATTATGCAACTCCCGAATACCGGAGGAACACCTTGTGTGCTATCAAATGTCATAACGTAATTGGATGATTATAAAGATGCTCTACAAGTGTCTCCGATGGTGTTTGTTGAGTTGGCATAGATCGAGATTAGGATTTGTCACTCCGTGTATCGAAGAGGTATCTCTGGGCCCTCTCGGTAATGCTCATCACTATAAGCCTTGCGAGCAATGTGACTAATGAGTTAGTTGTGGGATGATGCATTACAGAACGAGTAAAGAGACTTGCCGGTGACGAGATTGAACTAGGTATGATCATACCGACGATCGAATATCGGGCAAGTAACATACCGATGACAAAGGGAACAACATATGTTGTTATACGGTTTGACCGATAAAGATCTTCGTAGGATATGTAGGAGCCAATATGAGCATCCAGGTTCCGCTATTTGTTATTGACTAGAGATGTGTCCCGGTCATGTCTACATAGTTCTCGAACCCATAGGGTCCGCACGCTTAACGTTCGATGACGATTTGTATTATGAGTTATGTGATTTGATGAACGAAGTTTGTTCGGAGTCTGGGATAAGATCACAGACATAACGAGGGGTCTCGAAATGGTCGAGACATAAAGATTGATATATTGGACGACGTTATTCGGACATCGGATGAGTTCCGAGAGGTATCGGGTAACTATCGGAGTGCCGGAGGGTTATCGGAACCCCCCGGGGGAACTAATGGGCCTTCATGGGCCTTAGTGGAGAGAGAGAAGGGACACAGGGGGCTGGCCGTGCCCCCCCCCCCGTTGGCAGTACGAATTGGACTAGGGGAAGGGGGCGGCGCCCCCCTTTCCTTCCCCTCTCCCTCTCCCTTCCTTCTTCCCCCTTCCACCTAGTGGAATCCTACTAGGACTTGGAGTCCTAGTAAGACTCCTGTCTCTGGCGCGCCCTACAGGGGCCGGCCGGCCTCCCCCTCTCCTCCTTTATATACAGAGGTAGGGGCACCCTAGAACACACAAGATCAATTGTCTTAGCCGTGTGTGGTGCCCCCCTCCACAGTTTACCACCTCGGTCATATCGTCGTAGTGCTTAGGCGAAGCCCTACGCCGTAACTTCATCATCACCGTCGGCACGCCGTCGTGCTGATGGAACTCTCCTTTGTCCTCAACTGGATCAAGAGCTCGAGGGACGTCATCAAGCTGAACGTGTGTTGAACACGGAGGTGTCGTACGTTCGGTGCTTGGATCGCTTGGATCGTGAAGACATTCGACTATATCAACCACGTTACTAAACGCTTCCACTTTCGGTCTACAAGGGTATGTGGACACACTCTCCCTCTCTCGTTGCTATGCATCTCCTAGATAGATCTTGCGTGATCGTAGGAAATTTGTTGAAATACTGCGTTCCCCAACACATGCCCCACTTGCTTGGGGGTTGTTCGTTCTCGCGCCAAATCAGGCACGAGATTCTCTCCTAGTGTAGGATCCATGCTGCGTCTCTGACCGCCGACGTCCCATTCCTTGTTTGGTGGTCGACCTCGCGTACTTCCATCCCCACTCCCATGTGTAAGGGCTTCATCAGAACCAGTGCGCGTGAAACTGTTGGGGATCGTAGCAGAAATTTAAAATTTTCTATGCACCACCAAGATCAATCTATGGAGTAAACTAGCAACGAGGGGAAGGAGAGTGCATCTACATACCCTTGTAGATCGCTAAGCGGAAGCGTTCAAGTGAACGGGGTTGATGGAGTCGTACTCGTCGTGATCCAAATCACCGATGATCCTAGCGTCGAACGGACGGCACCTCCGCGTTGTACACACGTACAATTGGGAGACATCTCCTCCTTCTTGATCCAGCAAGGTGAGAGGAGAAGTTGAGGGAAGACTCCATCCAGCAGCAGCATGATGGCATGGTGGTGAAGGAGGAGCGTGGCAATCCTGCAGGGCTTCGCCAAGCACCGCGGGAGAAGAGGAGGACTTGGGAGAGGGGGAGGGCTGCCCCAGAACTTGGGGTGCGGCTGCCCTCCCACCCCCCACATATATATAGGGGCAAGGGAGAGGGGGGCCGGCCCCTCAGATCCAATCTGAGGAGGGGGCGGCGGCCAGGGGGGTTGCCTTGCCCCCCAAGGCAAGGGGGGCGCCCCCCCCCCCCCTTTAGGGTTCCCCCAAACCCTAGGCGCATGGGCCCTAGGGGGGAGGCGCCCAGCCCACTAAGGGGCTGGTCCCTCTCCACACACAGCCCATAGGGCCCTCCGGGGCAGGTGGACCCCCGGAACCCCTCCAGTGGTCCCGGTACAATACCGGTAACCCCCCGAATTATTCCGATGACCGTATGATGACTTCCCATATATAAATCTTTACCTCCGGACCATTCCCGAACTCCTCGTGACGTCCGGGATCTCATCCGGGAATCCGAACAACATTCGGTGACCATGTACATACTTTCCCTATAACCCTAGTGTCATCGAACCTTAAGTGTGTAGACCCTACGGGTTCGGGAGTCATGCAGACATGGCCGAGACAACTCTCCGGTCAATAACCAACAGCGGGATCTGGATACCCATGTTGGCTCCCACATGCTCCACGATGATCCCATCGGATGAACCACGATGTCAAGGATTCAATCAATCCCGTATACAATTCCCTTTGTCCATCGGTACGATACTTGCCCGAGATTCGATCGTCGGTATCCCGATACCTTGTTCAATCTCGTTACCAGCAAGTCTCTTTACTCGTTCCGTAACACATCATCCCGTGATCAACTCCTTGGTCACATTGTGCACATTATGATGATGTCCTACCGAGTGGGCCCAGAGATACCTCTCCGTTTACACGGAGTGACAAATCCCAGTCTCGATTCGTGCCAACCCAACAGACACTTTCAGAGATACATGTAGTGTGCCTTTATAGCCACCCAGTTACGTTGTGACGTTTGGTACACCCAAAGCATTCCTACGGTATCCGGGAGTTGCACAATCTCATGGTCTAAGGAAATGATACTTGACATTAGAAAAGCTTTAGCATACGAACTACACGATCTTTGTGCTAGGCTTAGGATTGGCTCTTGTCCATCACATCATTCTCCTAATGATGTGATCCCGTTATCAACGACATCCAATGTCCATGGTTAGGAAAGCGTAACCATCTATTGATCAACGAGCTAGTCAACTAGAGGCTTACTAGGGACATGGTGTTGTCTATGTATCCACACATGTATCTGAGTTTCCTATCAATACAATTCTAGCATGGATAATAAACGATTATCATGAACAATGAAATATAATATAATAATAACTAATTTATTATTGCCTCTAGGGCATATTTCCAATAGTCTCCCACTTGCACTAGAGTCAATAATTTAGTTCACATCGCCATGTGATTAACACTCACAGGTCACATCGCCATGTGACCAACATCCAAGAGTCTACTAGACTCAATGATCTAGTTCACATCACTATGTGATAAACACTCAAAGAGTTCTGGGTTTGATCATGTTATGCTTGTGAGAGAGGTTGTAGTCAACAGGTCTTGCCATATTCAAATCCCTATGTATTTCGCAAAACTTTATGTCATATCGTAGATGTTGCTACCACGTTCCACTTGGAGCTATTCCAAATTGTTGCTCCATTATACATATCCGGTATCTCTACTCAGAGCTATCCGGATAGGTGTTAAGCTTGCATTGACGTAACTCTTTACGTCGAACTCTTTATCACCTCCATAACCGAGAAACATTTCCTTATTCCTCTAAGGATAATTTTGACCGCTATCTGGTGATCCAGTCCTAGATCACCTTTGTACCCTCTTGCCAGACATGTGGCAAGGCACACATCAGGTGCGGTACTCAGCATGGCATACGGTATAGGGCCTATGACAAGAGCATAGGGGACGACCTTCGTCCTTCCTCTTTCTTCTGCTGTGGTCAATCTTTGAGTCTTACTCAACTTCACACCTTACAACTCAGGTAAGAACCCCTTCTTTGACTGATCTATTTTGAACTCCTTCAAAAACATGTCAAGGTGTGCGTTCTTTGAAAGCACCATCAGGCGTCTTGATCTATCTCTATAGATCTTGATGCCCAATATGTAAGCAGCTTTATCCAGGTCTTCCTTTGAAAAACACTCTTCAAACAACCCTTTATGCTTTCCAGAAATTCTACATTATTTCGGATCAACAATATGTCATCCACATATGCTTATCAGAAATGGTGTAGTGCTCCCACTCACTTTCTTGTAAATACAAGTTTCTAACAAACATTGTATAAACCTAAAAGCTTTGATCACTCCATCAAAACATATATTCCGATTCCGAGATGCTTGCTCTAGTCCATAGAAGGATTGCTGGAGCCAGCATACCTTTTAGCATCCTTAGGATCGACAAAACCTTTTATTGTATCACATACAACTTTTGTTACAAAAACTGGTAAGAAAACTTGTTTTGACATCCATCTGTAAGATTTCATAATCGAAAAATACAGCTAATGCTAACATGATTCCGATGGACTTAAGCATCGCTACGGGTGAGAAATTCTCATCGTAGTCAACTCCTTGAACTTGTGAAAAGATTCTTTCCCATAAGTCGAGCTTCATAGACGGTAACATTACCGCCCACGTCCGTCTTCTTCTTAAAGATCCATTTATCTCAATGGCTTGCCGATCAATAGGCAAGTCCACCAAAGTCCATACTTTGTTCTGATATATGGATCCTATCTCGGATTTCATGGCTTCTAACCATTTGTCGGAATACGGGCCCACCATCGCTTCTCCATAGCTCGTAGGTTCATTGTTGTCTAACAACATGATATCTAAGACAGGATTATTGTACCACTCAAGAGTAGTACATATCCTTGTCGACCTACGAGGTTTGATAGCAACTTGATCCGAAGCTTCATGATCACTATCATTAACTTCCTCTTCAACAGACGTAGGCGCCACAGAAAACATCTTTCTGTGTTGCATCACTCTCTGGTTGAAGTAAAGGTTCGACAACCTCATCAAGTTCTATCTTCCTCCCACTCAATTCTTTCGAGAGAAACTCCTTCTCGAGAAAGGACCCGTTCTTAGCGACAAACAATTTGCCCTCGGATCTGAGATAGAAGGTGTACCCAACTGTCACCTTTGGGTATGAAGATGTGTTTGTCCGCTTTGGGTTCGAGCTTCTCCAGCTGAGGCCTTAAGCATCGCAGCCCCAAACATTAAGAAATGACAACTTTGGTTTGTTGCCAAACCAATGTTCACACGACGTCATCTCAACGGACTTAGATGGTGTCCTATCTAAAGTGAATGCAGCTGTCTCTAACGCATATCCTCAAAAATAAAAACGGTAGATCGGTAAGAGACATCATCGATCGCACCATATCTCATAAGGTTCGATTACGACGTCTGGACACACCATTTATCTGTGGTGTTCCAGGTGGCTTCAACTGTGAAACAATTCCACAATGTCTTAAGTGATTGCCAAACTCATAACTTAGAAATTCTCATCGATCAGATCGTAGAAATTTGATCTTCTTGCTATGATGGTTCTTAACTTCACTCTGAAATCACTTAAACTTTTCAAATGTTTCAGACTTGTGCTTCATTAAGTAAATATACCTATATCTACTAAAATCGTCAGTGAAGATGAGAAAATAGCGATATCCACCGCACGCTTCAATTCTCATTGGATCACACGCATCAGCATGTATGATTTCCAACAAGTCACTTGCCCATTTTATTTTACCTGAAAACGGGGTCTTAGTCATCCTACCCATGAGGCATGGCTCGCATGTGTCAAGCGATTCAAAATCAAGTGACTCCAAACATCCATCGACATGGAGTTTCTTCATGCATCTTACGCCAATATGACCTAAGCGGCAGTGCCACAAGAAAGTGGTACTATCATTATTAACTCTACATCTTTTGGCGTGAACATGCGTATTACTACGACCGAGATTCAACGAACCATTCCATAGGGTGTGTGACCATGAAAGGTATTATTCATGTAAACAGAATAACCATTATTCTCTAACTTAAATGAATAACCGTATTGCAATGAACATGATCTAATCATATTCATGCTCAACGTAGACACCTGATAACATTTATCTAGGTTCAATACTAATCCCGAAGGCAGATGGAGCGTGCGATGGTGATCTCATCAACTTTGGAAACACTTCCAACACACATCGTCACCTCGCCCTTAGCCAGTCTCCGTTTAGTCCGTAGCTTTTGCTTCAAGTCACCAATAATAGCAACTGAACCGGTATCCAATACCCAGGTGCTACCAGGAGTACTAGTGAGGTACACATTAATAACACGTATATACTTTGTTGAAGTTGCCAGCCTTCTTATCTACCATGTATTTGGGGTAATTCCGCTACCAGTGACCGTTCCCCTTAAAATAGAAGCACTCAGTCTCGGGTTTGGGTTCAACCTTGGGTTCCTTCACTGGAGTGGCAACTGGTTTGCCATCCATGAAGTTTCCCTTCTAGCCCTTGCCCTTCTTGAAACTAGTGGTCTTGTTAAACCATCAACACTTAATGCTCCTTCTTGATTTCTACCTTTTGCGGTCTTAAGCACTGCGAACAGCTTCGGGATCAACTCCATCCCTTGCATGTCATAGTTCATCACGAAGATCTAGTAGCTTAGTGATAGTGGCTAGAGAACTCTATCAATCACTATCTTATCTGGAAGTTTAACTCCCACTTGATTTAAGTGATTGTAGCACCCAGACATTCTGAGCACATGCTCACTAGCTGAGCTATTCTCCTCCATCTTGTTGGCAAAACAACTTGTCAGAGGTCTCACACCTCTCAACATGGGCATGAGCCTGAAATCCCAATTTCAGCTCTTGGAACATCTCATATGTTCTATGGCGTTCAAAACGTCATTGGAATCCCGATTCTAAGCCGTAAAGTATGGTGCACTAAACTATCAAGTAGTCATCAGGACGTGTCTGTCAGGTGTTCACAACATCCACAGACGACGTTGTAGGGGTTTGCACATCGAGCAGTGCATCAAAGACGTAAGCCTTCTGTGTAGAAGTGAGGACACTCCTCGGACTACGGACCTAGTCCGCATCATTGCTTACAATATCTTTCAACTTAATCTTCCTCTAGGAACGTATTGAAACAGGGAGCTACAACGTGAGCTATTTATCTACAACATATTTGCAAAGACAATTTAGACTATGTTCATGATAATTGAGTTCATCTAATCAATTTATTTAATGAACTCCCACTCAGATAGACATCCCTCTAGTCATCTAAGTGAAACATGATCCGAATCGACTAGGCCGTGTCCGATCATCACGTGAGACGGACTAGTCATCAACAGTGAACATCTCATGTTGATCGTATCTTCTATACGACTCATGTTCGACCTTTCGGTCTTCTGTGTTCCGAGGCCATGTCTGTACATGCTAGGCTCGTCAAGTCAACCTAAGTGTTTCGCATGTGTCCCGAGGCCATGTCTGTACATGCTAGGCCCGTCAACACCTGTTGTATTCGAACGTTAGAATCTATCACACCCGATCATCACGTGGTGCTTCGAAACAACGAACCTTCGCAACGGTGCACAGTTAGGGGGAACACTTTTCTTGAAATTTTAGTGAGGGATCATCTTATTTAAGCTACCGTCGTTCTAAGCAAATAAGATGTAAAACATGATAAACATCACATGCAATCAAATAGTGACATGATATGGCCAATATCATTTTGCTCCTTTTGATCTCCATCTTCGGGGCTCCATGATCATCGTTGTCACCGGCATGACACCATGATCTCCATCATCATGATCTCCATCATCGTCTCTTCTTGAAGTTGTCTTGTCATCTATTACTTCTACTACTATGGCTAACGCTTTAGCAATAAAGTAAAGTAATTACATAACGTTTATGTTGACACGCAGGTCATAAATAAATTAAGACAACTCCTATGGCTCCTGCCGGTTGTCATACTCATCGACATGCAAGTCGTCATTCCTATTACAAGAACATGATCAATCTCATACATCACATATATCATTCATCACATCCTTTTGGCCATATCACATCACACGGCACATGCTGCAAAAACAAGTTAGACGTCCTCTAATTGTTGTTGCAAGTTTTTACGTGGCTGCTATAGGTTTCTAGCAAGAATGTTTCTTACCTACGCAAAAACCACAACGTGATATGCCAATTTCTATTTACCCTTCATAAGGACCCTTTTCATCGAATCCGATTCGACTAAAGTGGGAGAGACAGACACCCGCTAGCCACCTTATGCAACTAGTGCATGTCAGTCGGTGGAACCAGTCTCGCGTAAGAGTATGTGTAAGGTCGGTCCAGGCCGCTTCATCCCACGATGCCGCCGAATCAAGATAAGACTAGTAACGGCAAGTAAATTGACAAAATCGACGCCCACAACTGCTTTGTGTTCTACTCGTGCATAGAAACTATGCATAGACCTAGCTCTGATACCACTGTTGGGGATCGTAGCAGAAATTTAAAATTTTCTATGCATCACCAAGATCAATCTATGGAGTAAACTAGCAACGAGGGGAAGGAAAGTGCATCTACATACCCTTGTAGATTGCTAAGCGGAAGCGTTCAAGTGAACGGGGTTGATGGAGTCGTACTCGTCGTGATCTAAATCACCGATGATCCTAGCGCCGAACGGATGGCACCTCCGCGTTCAACACACGTACGGTTGGGAGACGTCTCCTCCTTCTTGATCCAGCAAGGTGAGAGGAGAAGTTGAGGGAAGACTCCATCCAGCAGCAGCATGACGGCATGGTGGTGAAGGAGGAGCGTGGCAATCCTGCAGGGCTTCACCAAGCACCGTGGGAGAAGAGGAGGACTTGGGAGAGGGGGGCTGCCCCAGAACTTGGGGTGCGGCTGCCCTCCCACCCCCCACATATATATAGGGGCAAGGGAGAAGGGGGCCGGCCCCCTCAGATCCAATCTGAGGAGGGGACGGCGGCCAGGGGGGTTGCCTTGCCCCCCAAGGCAAGGGGGCGCCCCCCCTTTAGGGTTCCCCCAAACCCTAGGCGCATGGGCCCTAGGGGGGAGGCGCCCAGCCCACTAAGGGGCTGGTCCCTCTTCACACACAGCCCATAGGGCCCTTCGGGGCAGGTGGACCCCCGGAACCCCTCCAGTGGTCCCGGTACAATACCGGTAACCCCCCGAATTATTCCGGTGACCGTATGATGACTTCCCATATATAAGTCTTTACCTCCGGACCATTCCGGAACTCCTCGTGACGTCCGGGATCTCATCCGGGACTCCTAACAACATTCGGTGACCACGTACATACTTTCCCTATAACCCTAGCGTCATCGAACCTTAAGTGTGTAGACCCTACGGGTTCGGGAGTCATGCAGACATGGCCGAGACAACTCTCCGGTCAATAACCAACAGCAGGATCTGGATACCCATGTTGGTGTTGGGAACGTAGTAATTTCAAAAAAAAAATCCTACGCACACGCAAGATCATGGTGATGCATAGCAACGAGAGGGGAGAGTGTGATCTACATACCCTTGTAGATCGACAGCGGAAGCGTTAGCACAAAGCGGTTGATGTAGTCGTACGTCTTCACGGCCCGACCGATCAAGCACCGAAACTACGGCACCTCCGAGTTCTAGCACACGTTCAGCTCGATGACGATCCCCGGACTCCGATCTAGCAAAGTGTCGGGGAAGAGTTCCGTCAGCACGATGGCGTGGTGATGATCTTGATGTACTACCGTCGCAGGGCTTCGCCTAAGCACCGCTACAATATTATCAAGGATTATGGTGGAAGGGATCACCGCACACGACTAAGAATATGATCACATGGATCAACTTGTGTCTAGAGGTGCCCCCCTGCCCCCGTATATAAAGGAGCAAGGGAGGAGGAGGCCGGCCCTAGGAGGGAGCGCGCCAAGTGTGGAGTCCTACTAGGACTCCCTAGTCCTAGTAGGATTCCACCTCCCATATGGAATAGGAAAAGAGGAAGGGAAAAGGAGAAGGAAGGAAGGGGGCGCCCCCTTCCCTAGTCCAATTCGGACCAGACCAAGGGGAGGGGTGCGGCCACCCTTGAGGCCCTTTTTCTTCTTTCCCGTATGGACCAATAAGGCCCAATACGTATTCCCGTAACTCTCCGGTACTCCGAAAAATACCCGAATCACTCGGAACCTTTCCGATGTCCGAATATAGTCGTCCAATATATCGATCTTTACGTCTCGACCATTTCGAGACTCCTCGTCATGTCCCCGATCTCATCTGGGACTCCGAACTCCTTCGGTACATCAAAACTCATAAACTCATAATATAACTGTCATCGAAACCTTAAGCATGCGGACCCTACGGGTTCGAGAACAATGTAGACATGACCGAGACACATCTCCAGTCAATAACCAATAGCGGAACCTGGATGCTCATATTGGCTCCCACATATTCTACGAAGATCTTTATCGGTCAGACCGCATAACAACATACGTTGTTCCCTTTGTCATCGATATGTTACTTGCCCGAGATTCGATCGTCGGTATCTTAATACCTAGTTCAATCTCATTACCGGCAAGTCTCTTTACTCGTTCCGTAATACATCATCTCACAACTAACTCATTAGTTGCAATGCTTGCAAGGCTTATGTGATGTGCATTACCGAGAGGGCCCAGAGATACCTCTCCGACAATCGGAGTGACAAATCCTAATCTCGAAATACGCCAACCCAACATGTACCTTTGGAGACACCTGTAGAGCTCCTTTATAATCACCCAGTTACGTTGTGACGTTTGGTAGCACCCAAAGTGTTCCTCCGGCAAACGGGAGTTGCATAATCTCATAGTCATAGGAACATGTATAAGTCATGAAGAAAGCAATAGCAACATACTAAACGATCGGGTGCTAAGCTAATGGAATGGGTCATGTCAATCACATCATTCTCCTAATGATGTGGTCCCGTTAATCAAATAACAACTCTTTGTTTATGGTTAGGAAACATAACCATCTTCGATTAATGAGCTAGTCAAGTAGAGGCATACAAGTGACACTCTGTTTGTCTATGTATTCACACATGTATTATGTTTCCGGTTAATACAATTCTAGCATGAATAATAAACATTTATCATGATATAAGGAAATAAATAATAACTTTATTATTGCCTCTAGGGCATATTTCCTTCAGTTGACTCCCACATGCTCCACGATGATCTCATCGGATGAACCACGATGTCAAGGATTCAATCAATCCCGTATACAATTCCCTTTGTCCATCGGTACGATACTTGCCCGAGATTCGATCGTTGGTATCCCGATACCTTGTTCAATCTCGTTACCGGCAAGTCTCTTTACTCGTTCCGTAACACATCATCCCGTGATCAACTCCTTGGTCACATTGTGCACATTATGATGATGTCCTACCGAGTGGGCCCAGAGATACCTCTCCATTTACACGGAGTGACAAATCCCAGTCTCGATTCGTGCCAACCCAACAGACACTTTTGGAGATACATGTAGTGTACCTTTATAGCCACCCAGTTACGTTGTGACGTTTGGTACACCCAAAGCATTCCTACGGTATCCGGGAGTTGCACAATCTCATGGTCTAAGGAAATGATACTTGACATTAGAAAAGCTTTAGCATACGAACTACACGATCTTTGTGCTAGGCTTAGGATTGGGTCTTGTCCATCACATCATTCTCCTAATGATGTGATCCCGTTATCAACGACATCCAATGTCCATGGTCAGGAAACCGTAACCATCTATTGATCAACGAGCTAGTCAACTAGAGGCTTACTAGGGACATGGTGTTGTCTATGTATCCACACATGTATCTGAGTTTCCTATCAATACAATTCTAGCATGGATAATAAACGATTATCATGAACAATGAAATATAATATAATAATAACTAATTTATTATTGCCTCTAGGGCATATTTCCAACAGAAACATCTCAGATACAACTTGGCGCCTAGACCTAGGATCAGGGAGGATGTTTTCGTTGAACCAATTTCAAGATCAGCGCTTTTGTGAAGACGAGGAACAACTTGGATGAGCCGAGGTGCGGCCAGACTTGAAGACCGGTTTAGGTGCTACTGATGGTGTCCTAGCTAGGAGTCCTCTCACCATGATGATTCCCAGCCTGATCGGCCATGCTGAGGACCCTTATGTTGGTTTCATCTCGTGCCCTCCGAGCGCAGCCCATGACGATTATAAGGAAGATCCCGAGGACTTGACATATACTCCAAGATGACAAGTCCGTGAGGAACTCTACCTTCTCATACGTAGCTGACTAAGATCATGTAAACTCTAGGCCCCCGGTTCCTATATAAACCGAGGGTCAGGCTCGTAGAAGAGACATTACAATCTGTTGGTTGGTACTTGTACTTGTACTATACCCCAACGCAATAAACACAAGCAGAAAGGGTATTATCTCTTCGGAGATCCTGAACCTAGGTAAAATACGGTGTCCCTGTTACCGTCGTTCCTAAACGCCTTGCTTAGGACCCCTAGCTCGAGATCTGCCGGATTCAGTTCCGTCAAGGGAGGGGGAGGTGGTATGTGTACGTCTACATTATACTCGGTGTTTGTCAAACAAAAATGTTAGAAACTTAAATCCCCCCCCCTCCTCCTCCAATAGCATTTGTGTTGTTTTGTTGGTGGAACTGCCCATATTGTCAACCAATAACCCTTATTTTAATGATCAACCAACAACTTCATATAACTAGGGGATACCCCACACGATTGATGCGGGAATTCATTGATGAAAACTTGGATTGATAACATGAGAATCAAAATTAAAAATACACATGACTTATTATATTTGATAACATAGTTATACTACTATTTATTGAATATACGTAGAATAATTAAATGAAAAATATTTTCTCATGCATGGTTGAATGTTATGGTGGGTGGTTTCCCATGCATGATTGCATGTTGAGGTGAGCCTTATCTCATTTATAATTGTATGATAAGATAACATGTCTGCATGTTCATATAAATAAATTAGTGACGATGATAATCTATACCTACTAATAAAAGAAATATGTATTCTTAGTCCGTCATGCTATTTTGTAGAAAACCCGTGATGTTTCTGACATTAAACCCATTGTACATAACAATTGTTTTTAAAAATACTTATATCTTCTAAACCGTAACTCCAAATTTAACATGTTATATATAGAATTTGATTAGAAAAATATGTAGAATCTAAATATGATGTTATTTTACTTGTTAACAATTTTTTCTAAAATACTATCTAAGCTGCAATGTCAATCAACAATGCATTATCCGTCTTTTTTCATACCGGTACTCATTCAGGTTGGGGATGAACACCTCAGCAAAACCAGGATTGGACATGAAATTGAAGATAAATTTGCTAGAGACACCCAATAAATAAGGACATGCATGACAAAAAAAAGAGGACCCAATAAAGATGGGATGTCCACTATAAAATAAATAAAAGAGAAAATGCAGAGGAGATCCGGTAAAAATGAGATGTTGCGCTATTATCCTATATATAAGGAAAAAAAGGACATGCATGAAAAAAAATAAAAAGGAGGCATGCATGAAGAAAAATAAATAAATTTGATAAGATATAAATAGTGATGAAACAGGGACCAATACCTATGACATGTATGGCAAAAAATAGTGATGAAATAGGGGCACAAGTACGTGCGCCAACAGGAGACCATATAAGAATGTTCTTTTGTAGACAAAAAAACTCCTTTTATGATTAAAAAAGCATGTATTTTTTTAACAACCTTTTTAACAACTCTTCATGTATTTAAGAAATAGCTACAAATTCTCGGAATATAGAACATTTTTTATAAATTAAGAGCATTTGGTTTTTTCTCTTCCATTGCAACGCATGAGCCTTTTTGCTAGTAATAGTCATGTATATAGGATTACTCTAATAATCATGTGTTTCAGTTTTCCGACAAGAGGAGGAATACTATAAAAGTTGATAGTGGATTTACATTTAGAGCCGGATAACAGGAGTAGTAGCTTTATGCAGAGGTTGTTGGTGGAGTAGATCATCGCTTGCATTAACGATTGACCAACAACCAGCGGGTGCACCTGTTGCCACACACGCGGCCTGATATGGTTGGCACACTTGCCGCTTTCAAAGGTTCCATGAGCACACCACACGTGCACATGACATGCAAAGGAGAGAAGATACTTCCAAACTCCCAAGGACACTGATTGAACAGTGGGCGGACAAAGGTTAGGCAAGTGTCAAATAGCCAGCCGGAGCAGACATCGCCATCAACAAAGGGAATAAAACTTGGCAGCATATCGCACGATACATTGCACTTTGTGTGCATCCCAATCACCGTGGAAAAATCAAGGGGACAACTTCCATGTCGGGATTCATCCTCTCTGGAGCACACCAGTATGTTGATAGGTCTGCTTGTCCTGACCAACTAGCCCTTCAGATGCGGATTCAGAGAGGTTTCCTTTTCTTCAGTTCGTCGTTTTCAGGGTCACTGCTTTGCTGATACTCCCGCCGTTCCAAAATAGATGACCTAGCTTTATACTAAGATTAGTACAAAGTTGAGTTATCTATTTTGGAACGAAGGGAGTAGGTTTGGCCTTGAGAATTTGTGATCGTCCTTGCACCTTGCTAGAAGTGGAGCAACTATTTGTAACTGAGACGCACAAGTGTACGTAAAAGAAGTGGCCAACGAGGTCCATATGTTCATGTCGTTTTACAGATTGTTCGTACATGCGGAACCAGCATAATCAACCGATGGGCCAGTTCCAGTTGGTTATCATGAAATGGCTTAATAATAAATTAGTACGTATGTGTCCATGGATTGCCAAACCCACCCCTCTCCATCGGTTTAGACTTTTAAAGTAACTCGCTAGTGCATGAATTTAATATGTTACACTTGGCAACTAAAAAATAATGGTTACTTAGGGCATCTTCAACGCCGATCCGTAAATTCCTTCAATATATGTCTGTTTTTGTGTCCGAACGTGGTCCGCGGACATGATATGAAAGGAAGCTATCCAACGCTAATTGTAAAGTATTCGGCTAGAAAGAGAAAAGTAGATGAAGATCATGCATATACTGGGATATTGCGGTGCGGTGTCCAGTTGAGAGAAGGGAGGAAAAAGGGGAGGATCACGCGAAGGCTTTTGATTGGTCAAGTGAATGTTCCGTATTCGGTATAGCTCCCATGTTTGTTTCCGCTTTGCCGGAAAACAGGCGTCATAACCACTTTGTGGACCGATGCCGCTTTGTTTTTTGCGGGTCTCCTTTGAAGGTGCCCTTCAAATGGTACTACCTCAGTTTCAAAAATTTAAGACGGGGCCTACCAAAACAACTTATATTTTGAAACAAAGGTAGTAAAGTAGAGACACATAATAAAGAAAATAAAAACTTTAGTAATGCAAACGACTCGTAACTACATTCGCACCAAACGAGTGATTTGCAAAAAACATCGATATTAAAGGTTAGGGTTACAGAAACCACATTTTTATAGTTTTGTGCCAAAAATCACTAATCCTGGGGCTATTTTTTTTTTGCAGAAATCACTAGTCGTCCGGTTCGCTTGTTTTAAGCTCGATTATGACAGATAGGACCCACATTAGCCGTGTGGCGTACCGATTCGTGATAGACGACAGTACACTAGGTATTTTCCTAAAAAAAACTCATCCCCGCCTAACAAAATCTCCCTTCCCGCCCCGCCCGATCCAGGTCGGGATCAGATGTTCCCGCACACCACCGGCCTTGCCTCCTCTGACGTCATCACCGGCGGTGTACCGCGCGCCCAAAACTACCGCCGCCACGGCATGGCCCAAGTGCTCACCACCTCCTTCCCGTCGGGACCCTCGTGGGTGTCTACCATGCCGCTGTTGCACGCGTCGGGATGGACAACCTCCTCTACGTGGCTGCCGGCGACGTAGATCCACCCTCCCAAGGTTGTCGCGGGTCCCTTCCACGGCAACCCGAGGTGCAGTTACAGAGCTTTGGTCGATGGTGCTGGTGAGCCGGTTCGTACTCACCTGCAGCTACTTAGGCTCGACAATCAAGCCGGGCCAAGGTGGCCGGAATGCTGTCGACGAGAGGGCGAGCTCCTCGCACTGGCTGAGCTCCCGCGGTCTTGGCACAAAATTAGCCTCGGAATTAGTATTTTTTTGGCACAAAACTATGAAAGTATGGTCTGTGCAACCCTAGCATTTAATATTGATAGTTTTTGCAATTCACTCGTACCAAACAAAGCATAGAAGATGCATGCAATTGGTGAAAGTAGCCGCAAAGTGCTAGTGGAGCACATACACACATCATGCATCTTTGGTTGGTTGTTTGATTGGAGAGTTAAACAAAAGTGAGAGCTAAGGTTTCGGATGATAGCATCCGCTTACGGCCAGCTTCTAGTGGGCACGACAAAGTGGACGTGTGACTACAACTTATTAGCATACTCCCTTCATTTCAAAATATAGTGTGTCCGCGTTTCCCGAGGTCCAACTTTAACCCTAAATTTAACCAACAAGACCAACTGTGGCGGGAGAAAAAATTATATAATTGAAAACTTCTTTCGAATACGAATCCACTGATATAATTTTTGCTCCCACCGCAATCGCTCTTGGTAGTTAAATTTACGGTCAAAATTAAAACACGTAGATAGAGGAAGCACTACATTATGGAATAGAGGGAGTATATACTACTCCCTCCGTCCGAAAATACTTGTCATCAAAATGAATAAAAGGGGATGTATCTAGAACTAAAATACATCTAGATACATCCCCTTTTATCCATTTTGATGACAACTATTTCCGGACGGAGGGAGTACTAGACACCACTAGTCGACGATGACAGTAAGACTTCGGTGTGAGAAAAGAGGCGAGCATGTCGTGTGTTACGCTTGTCGATCTCTTGGTTCGGCGCCTAACACGACAAAATGAATATGGGCTTCCTTTGACGATCCAAAGCAGATGGTTGCGGCTAAGACTTCAAAGTAGCTTTAGGTCTAGCTTCGGATTCCTTCCGTTCAGTAGTACATCAACTGCAGCTTGAACTTTGGAAATAGAATAACGAAACTTATCAAATATTCGAGCACTTAATAATACTCCAAATTTAATAGAAGTCAACCTGTAGCAACGCACGGACACGTTTACTAGTAACTACTCCCTCCGTTCCGAATTACTTGTCTTGGATTTGTCCAGATACGGATGTATCTAGACTCATTTTAATGCTAGATACCTCCGTATCTAGACAAATTTAAGACAAGTAATTCGGAACGGAGGGAGTATATAAGTGACCCCTAAAAAAGTATTCCCTCCGTCTCAAAATTCTTGTTTTAGATTTGTCTAAATATGAATGTATCAAGTCACATTTTAGTATTAGATACACCCGCATCTAGACAAATCTAAGATAAAAATTTTGAGACGGAGAGAGTAACTATAGCCACCGCCTCCTGCTCCTTCTCCAAAAAAAGCTAGGGTTCCTGCCTCTTGCCAGCGCCGCCGCAGCTCCGCCTCGTCTCCGGTGGCCCTAGGGCCATGGGACGCCGTGGATCCTAGTAAGGGCCGGCGGGAGGGCTCCGATTTTAGTCGTTCCTTTTCATTTTGTTAGGCTTTGTATCCTGTTCAGAAAGACGAGACGTCGGCGGCTCCCTGGAGATAGAATAAATGTCTTCCCGCCTAGCCCCGTTCCAGCGGTGCGCCTAGCATCGTTGGTGGGTGTGTGAAGGTGTGTCTTCGGCGGATCTATCTTTGATGGATTTGTTCGGTTCTCGTCGTTGTTCGTTTATATTCGTGTGTCTTTGGGTTGGATCCTTTCGATCTACGTTATTTCTTCATCGGCGGTGGTTGCTGCTCTGGTGCGCTGGTCCTATGGCGCCTTAGGACGACGACGTTCCGACTGTCTACTACAAAAGCTGTGCCTGACTCCGGCGATGGAGGGGCGATGACGGTGGCGCGCCTTCGGCTTGCTTCAGTGCTTGTAGTCGTCGCTAGATGCTCTATGAATCAGGATGTAATTTTTGTTATTTTCGGTGTTTGTTGTATAGTCATAATTGAAAATGAATAGATCAGAAGTTTTCTCGCAAAAAAAAATAACTATATAGGAATTCTCTATTCGCCGCTCGTCGCGTCGAGTTGTCGACGCAACACACAGAGCTGGCAATCGAGCGGCGACCTGGGCCGACCCATGAATGTGTTCGAGCATTCTCCAGTTTTGGGAACCTTCTAGAGTTTCCTAGCCAGGTTTTCTGGTTTGGGAACCTTCTACAAGGTTTCTTGAACCGTTTTTTATTTCACCAGTTTTTACTGTTTCCTGTTTCTTTTTGGTTTTTCCTGTTTCTTTTTCTATTTCTTTTTTCTTTCTTTTCTTTTCCTTTTATGTTTCTTTTTTTACTTTTCAAGTATATGTTTATTTATTTTTAAAGTTCATGTTTCAAAAATTGTTCGTAAAGTTAAAAAATGTGTGTGCTTTCAAAAAAATGTTCAATTTTTTTAAAAATGGTTGTGTTTTAAAAAATTGTTCATAAATTCAAATAATGTTCTCATTCTTCAAAAATTGTTCAGAATGGTTTTGTTCAAACTTTTCAAATAATGGCTGGGATTTCAAAAATGTTCCTTTTTTCAAAAATTGTTCGCAAATTTCAAGAAATGATCCTCTTTCCAAATTTCTGTTCACGTATTGAAAAAGTTGTTTTCATTTTCAAATTTCGTTCACCAATTCAAAAATTGTTTGCGTTTTCGAAAAATGTCCAAAGGTTTAGAAAAAAGTTTCTGTCTCAATTTGTTGTTCACCTATATAAAAATGTTCGAATTTTCCAGAATTGTTCATGATTTTCCAATTGTTCTCAGTTTAAAAAATTGTTGTGAATCTAAAACGTCGTCCCTGTTTTTAAATTTTGTTCACTGATTCAAAAAAATGTGCACGTTTTCAAAACTTGTTCTGGAATTTTTAAAAATCTTCATGTTTTCAAAATGTTAGAGTTTTTAATAAATTTTTTATAATTTCAAAAGATGTTCCATTTTTTGAGTTTCTTTACTAATACGATTTTTTTGACATTTTTGAAAAATGCTTGGGGAGTTGAAAATTTCTTCATAGTTTCAAAACATGATGAGAAATTTAAAATTCGTTCGTGTTTGTTAAAAATTATTTGGAACTTAATTAAAGTGTTCGAAATTTGAAATATTTTTTTTGCTTTTTAAGTCATGTTCAGTTTACGCTAGTATATTTAGTACTTTACAGTTCGCTCTGCTCATTATGTCAACAACGTTCAATAGGTGGACTGGTTAGCCGTATTCATGCACAAACATTAAGTCTGTAGTTCGAATCCCAGCTTGTGCAAAGCAATGCTTTTTGCCCGACAGCTCACTTTGTTCAACTTGAAATGGCCCGGCCCAGTCGGGAGCGCCCTATGGGTGAAGGGAGGTCTGTTTGCCGCAGAATGCGGCGAATAAGATCCCCCAACTATATAAGTGAGTATGAGTACAAGCCCGAGCCCCAGATTTCATACGCAACAATACATGGGCCTCTTTGGTCTTCTCCAGGGCCAAGCGGGAAAATCGAAGGCCCTGTGTGAAACTGTAAAATGGGACTTAACTCACTAAAAAAACACTCCATAAACATGACTATAATTATACAAAGATCATAATATCTTACGTACCAATTGGAAGTATCAAGAATAATTCCTATTCTTGGTTGTATAGTCTTCATTAAACAACATCATTCTTTTAGTGTTCTTTGTAATAAAATCTTCAATAATATTCTCATAATCAATCTTCTACAATATACCACTCTCCAATGTTATTCTGGCCAAATCAGTGAGTCATTGTTATGTCATGGTACTTCACATCTAGGACTTCAATAGCCTTATTTAGTAAAGCTCTGTTCCCCCGGGGCTTCGAGCCCTTTTCTTCTAAAAAAAGCTTTGTTTCGTTGATGCAACAGTCACATGGATAGTCAACAGAACTCTATATGTAATACTTTGCATCGGGGAAACAATCATGCCGCTTTAAAAACTTTAGAATTTCAACTGGCCCGGTTTTTTCTTTTGGAATGGAATTTTGAGGAAACATCAACTCCACATATAGTTCATTAGCATCAACGTTAGACTTTCCATCCTTTTTAAGAGCAACCTCAAGATTACTACAACAAGTTTTCAAGCTCCTCTTATCCAATGACTGTAACTTTTCACAGGTAAAAAGCTAGTACCCCTGATATTGGTCCAATATGCTTGTAACTGAGCTAATTGGTTGATCAATAATACATATAAAATAGTTGACTCCGAATGATTCCTCTGCAAACTATGTGGCAACATTTGTCATCCGGGTTCTTATCAACATTTGTACTTTGGCTATCTCCAATGCTTCTAAAAAACTAGTTTCCCTATACACCTTGAAGAAAGGTATCAGTCCATTCTTAACTAACAAGATTAACTGAGCTCATGTGGAACAGTAAAATCAGTAAAACAATTCAAAAAAAATCAAAAATTCCGAATTTTTTGTTAGCAAGCTTTGGTGAATCTTTTTAAATTATTGCAAAGTTTCTTCATAGAATGACATTCGTGGAAATCCTGGCAAAAAGACTAAATCGATGCTCCAAAAAAGTTATTTTCAAAAGCATTTTGGAGTCCTGATTTTTTTTGCACGACTTGCACAAATGTAATTTCATAATAAAACTTTACAGGCATTGATTTTTTTATCAAAGTTTGCCACAAAAAATTCATTATTTATTTATTTCAATTTTTTAGAACATTTTTTTGGATTTTACTGTTCACCTGAGCTCGAGCTGAGAAGCATATCCTTTGCTGGAAAGTGTTTGCTTATAGCCTTATACGGCCACGGCATAGTTTGAGCCGAGAAACTCTGATTTGTACGGTTTAGTTAGCAAGTCCAGGCCGCCCACGCTCCGGCCAGCCCAATTCCCTCGCACGCGGCGCCTCAGTTCTTCTTC
>NC_057803.1:547744328-547758194 GCF_018294505.1 Triticum aestivum | reverse complement strand
TCTCCCCCTCCGCGACGGCGAGCCGCCGCCACGCTCCACCCTCCTCCGCCCTAGTCCCTGCTACCCGGCTGCTGCGCCCCTTCCCCTAAAAGGGAAAACTCCCCCCTTCCTTCATTGCGCCCCCAGTCTTTACCGCGCGACTGCCGCCGCCGTGCCCTCTCCCGGCGGTCGGCTCTGTGTACAAGAGCTGTCCTGGTGCTACACGGACACCGCACGCCGCCCCAGTCCGGGGACAGCTCGCCTTCAGCTGCCCGTTCCGCCGCCGAGTGTATGCCAAGATGCCAGGTACGCCCGAATTTGGACCTCCCAATCCCTCCCGCAGTCCGGCCGAAATAGGTCGCGCGATTCGTGGCCCTTGTTGTCCCAAGCTGACTCCTTGTTGTCCTCTTCTTGTTAATTTTGTAGCCGGGGAAAAGGAGGAGAGGGTGACCATGGAGGTCACCGACGAGATGCTCAAGACCATGGAGGTCGGCTTGGCCTTCCGGGACTATGTAAGGCCTTTAATTCGTTTCTCTTAGCTCTGATTGGAACTATGAGCTATCCCTTTTCGCTTGATCTTTTATCGAAAAGCAAGAAGCTCATGCGGATAGCTGATTGTCTTAGGGTGTGTTTGGATTGCCACCAATGTCTGCCCTACCAAATTTTGTTCATGGCCAAAACATTGGTCTTTGTTTGGGTGATTGCCAGCTTTTAGGCATGACAATGCCTCTCTCTGGCAATCTAGTTCATTTTTCTAGCCAATGTTGGCCAACTTATTGGCAAGCAAAACCTCAACCTAAATCACAAACCAAACACACCCTTAGTACTGGAGCAACTTACATTGGTCCGAAGAGGGGATTGTAGTAGTGTTATTAGGTTTTGTAGAAGAAAAAAGTAGTGCTTTCGCATTGATTGCAAGATGGATTGAAATAGTGCTTCCACCTTCCAGTAAGGACTTAGCTAATCCAAATTCCAAAGGAGTAGAGATGCTTGTGGACTTAGTTTAGATTGCCAGAATACAAATACATAGAGTTTGGAATCTTCTATATCTAAATAGCCAGCCCCCACTAACCTACTTCTCTCAACATGCACATATGCCACCTCAACACGCAAATATGGATGAGAAAAGGCCCACCTCAACATACAAACATGCATGGGAATAGATCCACCTCAATAAATAAATATAGCAAATCATGTGTACTTTTTGTTTTAGTTCTCATATTATTAAGATAAATACTCACTCCGTAAACTAATATAAGAGTGTTTAGAGGGTGTTTGTTTACAGGGACTTATTGGTTTAGGGACTTAAAAAAGTCCATATAAGTCCCATCTAAACCAAACAGGAGGGACTTATAGGGACTTAAAGTGGGCATTTGGGGCTTATGAAATAAGACTCTCAAGGAGGGACTTATAGGGACTTATAGTTGTAATATGGTCTTTTAGTCCATGTTAAGTCCCAGGAACCAAACATGTAGGGACTTTTTAGGGACTTGGGACTTATAAGTTGGAACTAAAAAAAGTCCTAAGACTTATGAACCAAACAGGGCCTTAGATCACTACTTTAGTAATCTAAACAGTCTTATATTTCTTTACAGAGGGAGTATATATGTTCCATACAACCAAATCTCATAGGAAAATATTGCTATCAATTCCCGCTGCAACGCACGCGGTGTCATCTATTGTACATTGGATAGTAGTGCTTAATGGGTTTGTTTTAGTAGTCTTTTTTTGTTTTTACATTAATTGGATACCATAATATCAAATTGCAAACGGTGTTTTGAACTAACTACGAACAACTTGCTGAGCTTAGAACATAATAACAGCCACCTCTTAGAAGTCTGCTCCTAATTTTGTATTTGAAAAGTCTCTCCTTTCAAAGAAGCATGCATGTGATGAATGCTTATATTTTTTCAGCTTACATATAGTCACTTAATTTTACTTTACATGCATCTTTTCCAGATCATGACATATTTCACTTTACCATAGTAACTTGATATTGTGCTATACAATAATTTTATGGCAGATTGGCAGAATTAGTTCTATGGATTTCCACAGCAAGGCTACAAACTATCTGGTGACAGCCAGTGATGATGAATCGATACGCCTATATGACATTCAAAATGCTGTGTGAGTACAAATTATTACTTAATTTTCTTCTGAAGTTCATGTTATATAATCAGTAAAGAGCTTGATTATATATTATTAGCACAAGACACAATTTCCTAAGATCTAGCTTTGATATTTGGTTTGCTAGTTGTTCTGTTTACTATATAGTACATTATGTTATTGTTGGATTTGTTTAATATGCAATGGTTTTGGTTAGGCTATACTACACTTGGCTTTTGAAAATGATTTGTTCGACAACTATATGTGGTAAAACCAATATTTGAAAGCAGTCTAATAACTAATTATAAATAGAATTTGATATATATCTGATCAGGGGATACACATGATGCCACTCCAAGCCAGATGGCACAGCCTCTCCCGGTCCAGCCTGGCATTCTCTGTATGCCTGGCCCCACATGATTACTGTATTTATTTTTTGTACTAGTAGTTTAGCAAATTTCCTAGTATGGAAGTGACTCAATGCATATAGACTATTGTAGTAATTGTATTTTTTTAATGTAGTCAGTGCTGTATTAGTCCATGATATGTATTTCATTTCTAATGAAGTTAAAAATTTCAGATGTTTGAAGACCATTAATAGCAAAAAGTATGGGGTTGAACTGGTGTGCTTCACTACTAACCCAACTCTTGTCTTGTATTCCTCGAAAAATGGTTGGGATGGTAAGTAATATACCCTGTCTTCGCTTAAGAGGGGTTTAAGACGTATACTGAAAAGAATGCACTTTTGCAGAATCTCTGCGTCTACTCTCTCTAAATGATAACCGGTTTGTAAGATATTTCAAAGGCCATCTTGACAGGTCTGTTGTACGTAAGACAAATTATGGCCACATATTTCAGTTAATCTAACACGAACAAAAAATCCTTACGCTGTTTGCCTTTTCCAGGGTTGTTGCTATGTCATTATGTTATGAGAAAGACAGTTTTCTATCTGGTTCACTTGATCGAACTGTTCTCCTATGGGATCTGAGGGCTGACAAAGCACAGGTACAACTATTGATACTGTAAACTAGAAAACGCTATATAATAAAACCTCTTTCTGATTGGTCTTTCGTCCATGTCACTTAACTACTCTCTCCTTCCATCTATATAGGGCCTAATGCGTTTTTTAAGACCGTCTTTGACTATTGACAAGATTAATAGTACATGACATGCACAATGTGAAAATTGTATCATTGAAAACTCCTTTCACACATGAATTTAACGGTGTGCATTGTGTAAGTTGCATGTCATATATTATTGCTCTAATATTTGGTCAAAGTTAGCCTCGAAAAACGCATTAGGCCCTATATAGATGGAAGGAGGGAGTAGCTGCAATTACAGTTAACAGAGCTATTATGGATTTGTTTCTACTTTTTCTTCTCTGTTAAACCATCTTCTTATTCTCCTTCAGATGATTATCCTGAAGCTAAGTATACCAAGTACTACAGTTGGGATCGAATCCTTAACATTCCTGTAGTTGTTAATATTTTTGTTCCGGGATGATCATTATTGGATTTGCAGTGGTAAAGCTGCTGCCTTGTGACCATGAGGTCACGGGTTCAAGTCCTGGAAACGGCCTCTAGCAAAAATGTAGGGAAAGGCTGCGTGCAATAGACCCAAAGTGGTCGGACCCTTCCCCGGACCCTGCGCAAGCGGGAGCTACATGCACCGGGCTGCCCTTTATGATCATTATTGGATTTACTGTATTATTATTTTAAAGGCACAAGGTGTCTTGGATATGGTCAATTTATTTATCTGGATTTCTTAACATCTAAACACATATGGTGGCATCATAGTTGAAGTATTGGATGATTTCTGGCCAGTAAAATGTTCCCTTTGGATTTTGTAGGGCTTGCTGCGTGTGCAAGGGAGGCCCGCAGTTTCATATGATGATCAGGGTTTAGTTTTCGCAGTTGCTTATGGTGGTTATGTAAGGATGTTTGATGCTCGAAAATTTGAGAAGGTATTAGTGATTGAATGTGTTGTTTGACTTGAATTGTTCGATACGTTTTAACTATCTTACATCCCTAGGGGCCTTTTGATATTTTCTCCGTTGGTAATGACGAATCAGAAGCCAATATGATAAAGTTCAGCAGTGATGGAAGGCGGCTTCTTTTAACCACCAAAGCAGGGTGTATTCATGTGCTAGATTCATTTCATGGCAACAGTGTAAGCATTTGAACTACCGACTGTCATTCAAGTAATGCAGGCTGAAGGACTTAGAAAACACTCCTATGACCTTGGAAAACACTCCTACGACTACCTTTTTTGCAGCTAGCAACTTTCAATGTTAAGCCAGTTGTAACCAATTCGACATTGGAGGCATCATTCAGCCTGATGGAAACCATATTATATCTGGTTAGAAACCCTTCCCTATCACCCTTTCCTATCATCACTCCATTCTCTTTTCTTAACTAAACCAGTAACCTATTCATTTATTTTATTTTTGTTCTTGCAGGCTCTGGTGATGGTAGTGTTTATGCTTGGAGCGTTAGAAGTGGAAAGAAGGTATGGAAGAACCTGGCATGTTACTTTTGTAGTCAAATTATTATGTATATGTTTTAGTTGCTTATAAGTGACACACAATGATGGTCGGGCCTGCAGGTTGCGCGGTGGGGGAGCACAGATAGCGAGCCACCATTGGTTAGGTGGGCTCCAGGATCGTTGATGTTCTTGACTGGATCTTCAGAACTATCCTGCTGGGTCCCGGACCTATCGAAGCTGGGATCGTTTGCCGTTACCAAGTAAACTGATTGTTCTTGTAAGTTTGCGTACATTACTTTTATCCATCTGCATAAGAGTAATTTGATTTTCCCACGTTAAGAAAAAAAGCTCGTTGTTTTCTGTAGATACTGACATTTGACGGATCAATGCGGCTTATCAAGTATGCATATCTAGGTAGCAAGGATGATCGACTTTCCACTGGCATTCAGCTGTGAATATGAGGAAGAATAAGCTGTTGTAGCACATTGTATGTCTAGATGTTGGCCTCTCATCTCTCATGTGTCGTTAGGCTTTCCGCGACACTGTTTGCCTTGGTAGAGTGTATGTATAACTGTAAAGTAAGCTCCTCATTGCACACAGATGTGATATTGAATTGAAACCATGAGCTGTGTGAACAGGTTTTAGCGATTTATCGTGTTTTATTATAATCATGTAGCACTGCACTCAGTATGATGCCAGTAGCTGATATTACTGTTTCGAAGTGTGAGCTTGCCAAATTTACCTTTGTAACGAGGTGAAGTGGTGATATTAATATCTGAACAAGCAGATTTGCTTTACTAAGTGGTGCCAAAACACTAGTAACGTACGATGCAAAAAACAAGCGGGAATTTGCGATCCTGTACTGATATACAAATGGTGCTGAGCAAATGCGCAATGCAAAAAGTTAGCTTAGTCATTTCCTGGTCTGCTGAGCAAACGGCCGGTCATGGTTTCCATGCCGCTATGCTGCTCACTTGTGCTAACAGGCTTGCGAAGAAACTTCTGATCTCAGATCGCCGTCGGCCGTCCCCTGGACCTGCGCGGCGTACTGCAGGTTCCAGAGAACCTCTTCGATGGAGGGCCGGGTTGAGGATTCAACGGATAGGCATTTGATCGTGATGGAGACCACCATTGACAGTGAGTCCTGCGATGAGGTCCCGAGCACGACCGGATCCAGAACGTGCTCACGCTCTTCCTGGCATGATAGAGACATAACCTGCAGATACAGGCAAATATTTCTCAGACAGTGAATTAGTGTTCTTTTCGCTCATAAGTGTTGGCACAAACAAAGCATATCCATGTTGGCTGCAGAGAGATGTGGGGCCTTAGCCGAAACACTGATCATGACAAATTAGTCAGGATACTGAATTCTGTATGAGCTTCTCTGTGAGCAGCATCACTGAGAAGGTTCATGCACCTAACAGATCACTTTTAGTTTACTACATACACATGTCTACTACTCCCTCCGTTTCTAAATATAAGACCTTTTAGAGATTTCAAATACGGGCTACATACGGATGTATATAGACGTATTTTACAGTGTAGATTCACTCGTTTTGCTCCGTATGTAGTCCGCGTTGGAATCTCTAAAAAGACTTGTATTAGGAACGGAGGGAGTACATAGGATGTATGATAATGATTCTGATAATTTAATCTCTTAGTAGACAGACCACAACCAACTCAGATCTTTATAAGAGTAGAGATAAAGATGATTTCACTCCCAAATATCACTAAGAAATCTAAGCCAACACTGCAATCCCTTTCTGGGTAGGCAGGTAATTGTGTTATAACCATGTTAGCAAAAACAAATGTGTATACTAACAGTGATAAACCATAGGAAACCCTGTTTTCTTTAGTTATCACATGAGGCATAAAAACAGTAGTACGGGCCTTCTTTGGAGCGCAGATTCTAAAAGGGAATGGATGGAAAAACATAGGATTGGAGTCATGGCTTGTGAAATCATTTTTTTTTACTGAAGGCTTGTGAAATCGTTGTGAAATAAAACCAAGAAAACAAGCGTATTGAGTATTGCAAAGCCAAATAAAACATGAATATGAGGCAAGGATCCATCTAAGCATTGTCTAAATCTTCACTACAAAGCAAGAGGGGGGACACATACCAGTTCACTTAAAATAAAAGGATCTCCTTTTCTATGTAATTTGGAGCCCATAAGTGCTTCAAGTATAATGCAACCAAAAGAACATACATCATCCTGCAAAGTTTCCCTACAAAAACATCGATAGACGTTACAGCTTCGACATGGCTGAGCGCCTGAGCATCAATTTATAGAATGCTTCAACTCTGTAACCAGATTTGCTTATCTATTTTAGTAATTTGGTGCAATGGTAGATGACTCAGGGACTTACAATTCTTCAGCGTTATTTTGTATGTATCTCTGCCTTTCTCCTATTGCCTGTAAATCCAAAGAACTAGTGGCATTAAAAACAAGCATGGATTATCCTCAATGCACATGTATTAAAAAGAGGGGATCAAACATGATATGATACTTTTGTTTAAATGGCAAACCTCATGTTTGTATATCTCCTCTGTGATTATGGACAAACCGTAGTCACTCAGTTTTGCAATATGGTGTTCATCAAGCAAAATATTAGAAGTTTTCAACCGATTATACAAGGAACCAGGAATTATTCCTGTATGTAAGAAATGAACAGCCCTTGCAATGCCGATCAGCACATGTAGTCTATCACACCATTTCAGTGTTTTCTCAGGAGTAGAGCCTGCCAAGAAAGGCATAGATAATTGAATGGTTATCAACTCATATAACCTTAATTGCCCATATTTAGGTGTAGTTCCTTACCAGAAAGATAAGAAGACAGAGTCCCATTAGGTACATATTCATAAACAAGAAAGACCCTTTTTACACTTGACTCATCAACTGCGTTGTCAGTACAGTGCCCCAAGAGGCAAACCAAATTTGGGTGGCGAAGCTTCGCGAGTAGATCTAATCGAAGCTTTAGATTTCTTATTGAATATCTGTGGTGCAATGCCAAACATCTTATCGCAATCACGGTTCCATTCTCTAGTTTTCCCTTGTATAGCTGAAGATCAAGGAAAAAAAAGTGTATGACAACCAAGCTGTAACATATGCAACACAAAAACAGTATGGCTATAGAAACTTGAATGCTAGGAAATTTTCCAACTTGCATCAGTATGAAGTCGAGTAATTACGTTGTTAATATTTTTAGAGGTACTTCTATTATGCTTTTAATATTTAATGTAAATTCGAATTTAATTTGGTGAATCTTTGAACAAATCAGCAAACCTTTCCAATGGATCCCTCGCCTAAAAATGCTGACCGTTCAAAGCATTTTGTTGCTTCTTTCAGCTCTTCTAAAGAAAATACACGATGTGTGGGCATTATTTGCGACCCAAACTTCACGGCTTGAGATATGTACCCTGTAATGAAGAGAGCTAAAAAATGATTCAAAGTGACACGAAATAAAGAAGTAAAACTTTCTCTCCTTGCTCATTCAGGGAGGGATTTGCAAATAGGATATCAGAATTTATTGAAAACATGGAAATACCACCATCTATGCCATTCAGCTGAAGAACATTTGGATACAGTTACAAGGTATATGACAGTGCAGAGTAGGTATAAAGTGGGAGCAAGGGCAGGATAGTTAACATGTAAAAGTATGTGGATTAACATTCCCTGTATAAAGCATCTGAACTCGTAAAGCATCACATTTGCTTCATCTAAGAGCATGGTTAATAGTATAGCCAACATCCGGTTTTATGAAGTTGCCACATCATCTAGAGCCAACCTAATAGCCTGCTAGTACAATAGTTAGTCGTACTAGTATACTATACCATTAATATGTGGCCCCACTTTTTGTCTCACAAAGTATGTTGGCGCTTGTGCCACAGCCGGCTACAAGTTTACAGCCCGCTTCTCTTCTCTCTCCTCTTCTCTCTCCTCCAACTAAGCACAAATACTATATTTAAATCCTTATAGCCTGCTTATGTCACCTTATTGTATACTTGCTCTAAAGAGGAAAGAAATGGGCTGGCTAACTTCACGCATTTTCGTAAGTAGAAAAGCAAACAATGGGATTCAGTTACTGGGAAACAAGTCTTACTTGCACTTTCTAGCAGTTCGGAGGACATTCCTGGAGTCGAATTATCTTGCATTTGCTTTTGCAGCAACTGTTGTTCTGCTGTAACTCTCTGACAGTTTCTTTTGTTTGATGCCATTAGTAGAAGAGAAAGAACAAGCACAATCAGCACTATACCGACAATAGTAACCACAAGTCCAACATCCTTGCCTGATCTTCCCCCCTTATGAGGTTGTTGACAATAGTTAGCCTCATGCTGGTGTTCAGGGTCAGCACTAAAGCAATTCCCGTCAAACTTAACAACCCTGTTATTCAAGTTGGCGCTTAGACAAGCAGGCAGGTCACCTGTGATTCGGTTAGTAGACAGATCCACAAAGCCCAGGGTGCTGCTGCATGTTAAACTACTCGAAAGTGATCCGCTGAGCATGTTTGCTGCCAGGTTCAAGTAACTGATGTTTGGGAGATCAAAGAGTTCTTCAGGAGGACTGCCCTCGAGAAAGTTGAATGAGAGATCAAGGTGTTGGAGCCTTTTCAGTTGACCAAACTTTTCAGGAATTTCACCCTTGAATGAGTTCTTGCTAAGCAGGACTGTCACCAATGCTGTAGGCATGTCTGGAAGCTCTCCGTCCAACTCGTTGTCCCTCAAATCCAACATCTCAAGTTTTACCAAACTACCCAAAGCTGGAACCTCGCCTGAGATATTGTTGCCAGCAAGAGCTAGCTCGGTAAGCATTGTAGCTTTACCAACTGATGCTGGTATTGACCCCTTCAACCGGTTACGCTGCAAACGAAGGACCGTGAGGTTCGAGAGCGAACCAAACCAGTCTGGCACAGTTCCATTGAAGTAGTTACCATCCAGTGTCAGGGTCTGAAGCCTCGACATGGCTGACAGCTTCGGAGGGATCGATCCATACAGAAAATTTGAGCTCAGGTCAAGCACTTGAAGCGAAGACAGCCGGTGAATCTTGTCGGGGAGAGGGCCCCATAAGCCCAAAGACACCAGGATCACAACCCGCAAGGTAGTTAACCTTGTCAGCGTAGTGACAAATGAGTCGATAACAAAGGCTTCAGAGAGGCTAACATTTGGAAGAGGATAGCCACTGAACTTTGGTGGCTTGGTGATCCTATCACCGACGATCTTGAGCTCCGTAACGGCATCCCCCTCGCACGTTACGGTGACCACCGAAGTGGGCTGAGTGTAGCAGGGGTTGCCACTTGGGTTGTTCCAGACTTCCAGCTGCCTAGGGTACTCCAGCTGCTTCCTGAGCTGCTGCAGCAGCTCACTTTCTGAGGACTGCTCGCTTGTTCGGCATAACATCAAACAGGTTATGGCCATCACAAGGGCACTTAACTGCCAAGCCATTGCAGCCCAGCTTTGTGCCCAGACTGTATCTTCTTTCAACTGTCTGCCTGTGTATTATTGGCAAGTTGTACGCTTTCCAATTTCTCAACCAGGAGTTTCAGAGTTTCAGCCAGGATTTTGATATTGAAAGGCAGGGTGGAGAATCGCAGCAGCAAAATTGTTCGTTGAATGAACTTTGCTTTTATTGATCTCACAGGACAGTTTCCTGCGCGAAAATTAACAATTTTTAATAAGTTAGTGAGGACGAAATAATGAAGGCCGAAAGCAAATGTGTCTTATCCTAAAAGAAAGGGTAGCAAATCTGTCACAGAAGCTGATTCGCATAAAATCGCTCACCGTAAAAACAGTCCAAACTATTTTGGCGGCGGGTTGCAGCAAATCTCAAACAAGGTCTAGTCCAGTTTGAACAAGAAAAGCAGAGGGGATAGTTTTTACTTGTTAGCAGTAAAAATATATTTGAAGCTGCAGGCTTGTAAAACTGTTTGGACCCGACAAAGAAAATTACACACTGTGACAACTACAGGGGGGAGAGCATTGATTTTCAATAAGTGCACAACAGCAACTACAGTAAATTGACCATATTCTACTTTAAATACAGATATCTCAAACTCGTCAGTTAATTTTTGAATGAATGTTAAAACTCCTCTTGCAAGCAAAAAGCAGAAGGGGGGAAATGATAAACAAGTTAGATACGCACAAATCTGAGCTTGCAAGCAAAAACATAAAAAAAATACAGCCAAAAAAGCAGCAAACTTGAAGGCAAAACAAAATTGCGGTGGGGAAAGGAAAATGTAATAATTTCTTTGTGTGCATTTTTGGACGTTCTCTGCCATTATCTATACACACAAACAAACAAAAAACTCAAAATGATAAAGCAAATTGAAGCAAATTGGAGTTTCCAGGTAGAGATGTGTGGGGAATCTCTTCACACGGGGAAGAGGAAGAATGCATAAACTTCACTCCAAATCACACACAGAAACAGGGCAAGAAAACTGAAAAGAAACAGGGACGCACGAAGGTAACAAGAACAGAAGCATAGTTTATCAACACTGGAAATTAACCACCGCAGAGAAATAAGAAGAATATCTGACCTGAATGCCGGCCGCCGAGGGTCTCCCCAAGAACCACCGCCGCAGGAGCTTCCCCACCTCCTTGCTCACCCCCAAGTTCAGGAGCGGGCAAGAATTAAGGGAGGGAGAGACGTGGCAGGTGAGACGCGCGGCTGCCCGCGGCGCGAGAGACGCTGGCTGCCGCTGCTGCTGCTTGCTTCAGGGCCCCAATGCACATGGGATCTCTCACCCGCCTCCCCCAGCAAGCGAGCCGCGAGACGGCGACGGGCCTCCTCCACCTGCAAGCGAGTAATGGCCCGTCGGCGGGGTGACGGACGCTCGCGCAGCCGAGCCAACGCTACCCAGCTGCTGCCCACCGGCTACCGCTACACCTCACCACCAGGGAGAGAGATCAATCGAGCAGCCATCCTCCATTGTTACTGCTGTGCTTTACAGTGCTCGGGACGGGGCCTGGCGACTGGCACCGGCGGCAGCAGGGCGAGCAATAAAAGCACGAGGCGGAGTGGTTGGGGCAGCGGAGTAACCGCTTTAATGTCTTTTTTGACTGCGCTGCGCCTCTGGGAGCGGGACTGCCGACTGCGTGGGGAGAGACCGAGAGAGTGAAGGCAGCCAGCCGTCTGGGAAGGATCCCGAGCTCGTCTGGGATCGTCTGCGCTCATCGGTCCTGGTGATCTGTGATGGATGGATACGGTCTCTGCTGTAGCAGTGGAATTTTGCCGTAAGTTTTTGTATAGATGGGTTGATCTGATGTGATCGTTGCCCATGGTCCACGGCTTTGGATGCACGCTACCAAGGAGATTGTCCTTGTATTTTGCACGCTAGTAGATGCATACATAAGGGTGCCCGTTCTTGGTCCAGAATGCAAATGTGTAGTACTTCTCCAAACAGTAAAACACGGATTGACTCCGGGGGTTCACCATCACAATACACTTTCTTTTTATAAATTTACGCTTTTAGTTTAAATTTAAAATATATACGTGAGGTGGTACTAATTTGATGAATTACGTTGTGTGCTTGAACAATGCAAACAATTCCCGCCCGTGCGCTTCGGCCAGTAAATCAGGCCCATGTGTTTTTTATAATTAATCCATTGTTCTATTAGTCTGCTATTAAAAAAAATGGTTCGCTGAAAAAGAAACATACGCATTTGCCTCCTCCTCAACCCTGGGTGTGTGCCCAAGCTGCCGCCACAGCCGCACGGCCGCACCTCATCCCGCTCGCCATCCACGCCGCCGTGGTCGCACGTCAGCCCGCTCGCCGCCGCCGCACGTCATCCCGCTAGCCACACAAGCCGCCGCGGCAGCACCTCAGCCCGCTCGCCGCCCACGCCGCCGCGGCCGCTCGCCGTTCCCCGCCGCAACCAACCACCTCCGTCTCCCATCCACGACTAGATCGACACCCCCTCTAATGGATGCCGCCCCAACCACCTCACCCAACAGGACGCCGGCCCAGCCAACCTCGACAAGTCGTCGCTTGCCCCTACCTGCCTCTACCTCCTCGACGCAGGGCGACTCTGACACTCCTCTGCCTCCTCTTTGAGGACGGCTTTGGAGGACGGTGTTTCCGCAGCTCCGCATCGGACGCGAGCGTGGCATGGAGCAGCTGCCTCCTTTCCCGCGACGAGAAATCCATAGCCCCCTCAATCAGCATGGTAATCTCTTTCTATTATTCACCCTGAATCGGTCTTACACACACATTACATGCTTATGTATTGTCTCAATGATTATCCTATTTTTAGGATTGAACTTGCGTTTTGTGCAATGTCACCAGTTCATGGGGTACATCATGAGTATGTCTTGGAACTGATTCAGAGGCATGTTAATTTTGGAGTAGCTTGCATTCTTTTCCACATGAATAAAATTGATGATACTCGATGTAACATCCCAAAATTCTAAATTTTGGAATGTTATAATAAATAGATTGCTTGATTGATTGTTGTGTGATTGATTGAGTGAAATTCGAAACTTTTTGAAAGTTAAATGAGAGGGAATAAAAGGACTTTCCCAAACTTTCACCTTTTTATTTTTGATCCCCGTGAATTCAAATTCTTTTCATCACAAAACCCTGAAGAGAAGATGACATGACTTCTTCCATTTATTTAAATGCAAAGGGGTGTTGAAAATATTTGAATTTCATCTGGAAATATTTCAAATTAATAAACTTCATGCAACTCAATGATTTTCAAGAGCGAAGATAAAATGACTTCTTCAAAACTTATGAAATATGAGTTGGGAGTTTCAAAGAAACTCAAATTTAAAATCCATTTGAAATAATTATTTTTCAATTTGGGTTATTTGAGTTTTATTCAAATTATTTTTCTCCAAAAACAAAATACATGGAAAATAGGGTAACATGATTCCCTACAATAGAAAATTGGAGAAAAATTTATTTGAAATCATCTTGGTATTTTTAAAATGATTTTTATTGGATTTTATTAGACCAATAGCACTCTTTGAATTATCTGAATTTGGGTGGATTTTATTTGGCATTATAAGAATGTTCATGCCGTAGAGAATCTTTTTCTGAAAATTTTGATATATTATATGCCTATATAACATATTTGTTTTATTCTGTTTTTATTTGTGTGGAAAATGTTTTTTTAACTTCCTCCTCCTGCCTCCTTCCCCACGCCACCCCTCGACCCCCTATAAAGCCGCCGCCCCGGGCCCCGTCCCCCTCTATGCTCGCGCCGCCGCTCGCCTCCTCGCCGCGTTGCGCCGGCGCCGCCGCCAGATCCGTCGCGCCGCCGCCCACTGCTGCTGCTCCGTGCTTCGCCTCGCCGCCGTC
>NC_057803.1:547736994-547743947 GCF_018294505.1 Triticum aestivum | reverse complement strand
GCCTCCCCTCGCCGCTCGCCTGCGCTGCTGCCAGCGTCTCGCCCCGTCGCCAGAACCGCCGCCGACATCGCCGGACTCGCTAACTGCCGCTGGCGGTTTTCGATGGAAAACCGCCCCGAACCGGTAACCACCCCGGTTTATTCTCGCTTTAGTTCGGTTCTTTAAAAAAACCTAGATCGTTTTTTTATAAAACCGATTTTCTTTTAGATGGATCTATTTAGAGAACGTTCGTTGGTTGGGTTTAGAAAACAAACTTTCGCTTTTAAGTCTTTTCCTTTCTCTGTTAGTTCTAGACAGGGACTTCTTTGTAGATGTTTTATTTACAGTTTAGCCCCTGATCTCAAAACAATCACAACTTTTTACTCGTTAGTCCAAATTCAACGAAATCAACGCCCACTTCTTCGTTATGATCTCCTCTATCCAGTAATCCAAATCAAACATGTTTTTGAAATTTTAAAATTTGAATTAGATTAGATTTAGATTCAAACTTCGTTTGATCATAACTCGAGTTTCGTAGCTCCTTTCCAGTTGATTCTTTTTGCAAATCGAAGCTCTTGACCTAAACTTTCTGATAAGGCCAAATTCACATAATTCTGGTACTGTTAGAAATTGTTTTATGTTGCAAGAGTTATTTGCTTGGTTTTGATGTTTTCCGAATCGTTTTCTTCGATCTTTCTGATCTTTTGAGTGATTGCTTATGTGTGGTTACTATTGCTTGCTTACGATAGATTGACCGGAGTGTGACGAGTAGAGCTATCAAGAGTTTTGAGTGCGCATCATCTTCATCAACATTGCAGGCAAGTTCACACTTTGATCATATTCCTTTCATACCCAGTTTTTATGCATTAGTTTCACCCTCAAACATTGCATGAGTAGGATTGATAACATGTGGGTATTGGGAAGTAGTTGATGAGGTAGGAACCTATTGCCCTGCATTCAAACCTTGGGAGTTACTATTACGTTATGCTTATATTGCCATGCTATGCTCGTACACATGGATTGGGTTTGAGAGTATTCATGACATATGTGAGATTGTTAATTAATGGTTTACTTAAGGTGGCAACTTTAACACACATCTGGGTGGATTGAGGCACCTGGATATTCCAGCGATTGCCTGTCTAGGCACCTGGGTATTCTAGGATTGCCTTTTTTTTATGGACCGCCACCCAGGCAAAGGGATCATGAGATTATTCATACTAAAAACTTCCGTGTGCAGCCACAAACTACTATGGGCTCTAGCATAGTTGACTAAGTTGTGTGAACTCTTACAGTGGTAGACTAGCAGATGTAGGGGAAAGTAGGTGTAATGGTCTACCCGATCGTGAGGTGCTAGCGCTTCTGAAAGACTATGTCTCGGTCATCCGTTTCTCAAACACCATGCAGTGCGAGAATCCCAACGGAGGAGATCGAGTCTTGTGGGAAAAGTGCGCAAACCTCTGCAGAGTGTATAAACTAATCATGATTAGCCGTGTCCCCGGTTATGGACATCTTGAGTATCTAGTACCTGGATTATCATGTGAATCTCATCATGTTACTTTAAATTAATTTTGTTGGGATTAATGATGTTACTTAATTGGGATTGAGAATGTTGTCAACCATTCTCAATGTTCAACAACCACCATGATAGTTAAATAAAATTTATTTCTTTGTAGTAGGGAAAAATTGGCTTTTCGCAAAAACCTTATAACCGTAGAGCTTTTCCACCAGCCAAATATGCATGTAGTGATAGCCATTGTTCATCATTCTCTATGGTGTGAATTTGCCAGTACATTCAATGTACTGACCCTTTGTGGCTGCAACGTCTCATGTTGCAGGATTATCTTACGTCGAGTAAGTGATACGTTAGGGTTACGATTTCTACACTCAACTTTGCCGTTGGTGTTGATGGGAATTCACAACCTTGTTACTTCCACTATTTTGGATTGAGGTAATAGTATTTTACGTTACTTATACATGTGATTTACCTCTGTTATAAATCCTCGAGTACTATGTGTGTCAGCATACCGATCCAGAGATGACACTTAAGCACAGAGACTTGATCCATTCGGGTCAGGTCGCTACAAGATGGTATCAGAGCACATGTTGACTGTAGGACGTGACCCTAGAAATTGGCAAGCCCATAGGAAAGATTTTCCTCTAAAACTTTACTTTTCAAAAGATCTTTTACCTCTCTTCTCTTCTGAGCTTATTCAAATATCCCCTTTAGTGAGACTATACCCCTTTCCCCTTTTGACCACATGAAGATTCAACTGATGAGACCACTCCAAGAAGTACAAGATATCGGACAAGTAAGACCATTTGGAATGAAGGGGATTTTACCATACATTATGATAATGGAAACTAAAGCTGTTGAAGACTCTGAAGACTAGGAGAATTGGAGGCTCTGAAGAATCCCTAGATTTGTATGACCTAGGAAGGCTACCCTTATGAAACTTGACAGATTATGGAAGTTGTCAATGCCCGAGATCAGGGTGTATCGGAGAAAGAGCGGAGCATGGAGAGAGTTAAAAACTTAAAGTTCTGTCAAGGAAAACCCTAAGGCAGGAGATATCAACTATGGAGAGATAGCTCATGGAAATGACAAAAGCAGAAACCCAGCTATCCATGATGTTATGGCCCGCTTATGCTATTGTCACCGTGCTGAGTTAAGCATGCATATGCATGGAAGGATTGGATGGTAGAAGGCTGATGGAGCATCTATCAGCAAGAGGTGAAGTTTTAACCTTAGCTAAGTGTATCACCAGAATCTAGAGTGTTACATCAAGAAGTTAAGATGGACCTACAAGAAGCAGTATTTTGACAAGGAAGTATTTCATGAGGAACTCAGGACCCTGAAGATGAGAGTAGCCAAGCTGGAGGAGCAAAACCTCGAGAAACCAGAGATTTTGTCAGGAACTAGACCATGGTTCATGCCAAGGATGTTGAAACCTAGAAGTTTGAAATGCAACTACGGAATATTAAAGGATGTCACGAGAGATTTCACGTCAATAGAGATGATCTGGCAAAAGAACTTGAGAAGACAAGCATGATCGGAAGAAGCCATTGGAGGCATGAACAAGGCTTGAAGAGTTTGGAGACGTTGAAGATTTATTGACCTTTAGAAGACCAAACCCCTGTTATATGCCTATGTTAGATGCGACGTTTGTGAGCTGTCATTTTTTTGATGTTTTTCGACAGCCACAATAAAATCTATCTTTTCAAAACTTTTGTTTGTATTGTGTGTATCCCTCTCTATCTCTCTTATCTCACCCCAAACCCATGGACCCAATAGAGGATGAATGAAGATGAGCTTATATTTTCTGGACTGATGAGTCAATTGGAGACAGACCGATGGATTCAAAACATGGAGGATCACATGGAGAATAACCCTATAGTTGGACATGATATGACCCAGCATGCTCTTCAATGCTTTGAAAGAGGTGCTGCTACTTGGTGGAGGATGTACCAAACCATGAATGGATGGCAAGGAGTAACCACTTGGAGAGAATTAAAGTTGACTCTGAAAAGATCTCACCTTGTGTCCCAAAAGTTGAAGCCTTATGGAAAGGATATGAGGAAACCTTGTGCATGCAGGATTTGTGGGGAAATAGGACACACCCATAAAGAACACAAGGATGAATGCCCTAATTGTGAAGGAAGTCACCCAGTTGACGAATGCCCAACTAGGCAGATTACTTGTTTCTGGTGTGAAGGAACTACCCACTATCCTGCTCAGTGTCACATTTACCCCATGGTACAACGAACCATCCAGCAGAAGAAATAAGTAATGAAAGGAGCCCTCATGGAAACTTTAGAAGAAACTGTGATGAAGGAAGAGATGGAGGACACACCTAAAGAAGACCCGAGTAAACCCTGCACTAAGTCTTGCTATTCATGTGGAGAAGAAGGACACATCTCCCAAAATTGTTTGAATGGGGATCTAGTAGAATTCCCGACAGAGGAAGTAGAATATGACCCACAGGAAATAGAAGCCCTGATTGGAATGGAAAAGTCCAGGAAGAGAAACCGATTGGAGCCCAGGAGGGACCTGAGTCATATCACCTGTTACAGGTGCAAGGAGTCAGGGCACTACCTCAACAGTTGCCCAAAAAGGAAACCTCGATACTTGTCAGAAGTAATATGTTTTAGTTGTAATGGAGCAGGGCACTTTGCCAAAGAATGCCCCAAGGAGAAGGAAACTTTTGCTAGATAGTTGAGTTTGTAACAAAAAAGGGAGTTGTAGAAGTGAGAACATTTTCTTTTATATTGAGGTGTTGAGTTGATACATGTAATGGAAAGGCGAGAGATTGTAATCAATTGAGAGTGAATAAAATTAGCATCATTGGTACTGATATGGATTTTATGAGTTGTTACCCTATGAAGAAGAATTTTGACCATTTTTGAGGATATGAGAAATATGGTCTATGGAAGATTTGTGCATTTTAAGGGTGGTAGTACCCTGTAAGAACCCTTGACCCCTGGAAAAGATAAGGATACTCCACTGAGTGGATTTCGGATAAAATGAATACGAGTTTTTTCTCGATATGTGTGATGCCCCAAGAGTATGTGGGATGAAGTTGGAGACCGTCAGTTGTTTGGACCAAATGTGATCAAGGAGTCAGAAGAGAATGTTAAGTTGATTCGAGATAGACTGAAGGTAGCTCAGTCCAGGTAGAAGAGTTATGCAGACTAAAAAAATGCAAGGAGGTAGTCTATGAAATTGGAGACAAAGCATGTCTTCGTGTGCCCCCTCTGCGAGGATTTAAACGAATTGGAGTTAAGGGAAAGTTAGCCCCGAGATTTGTAGGACCGTACCGAGTTTTGGAGCGTATGGGAGAAGTGGCCAACAAGTTGGAGTCACCCAAAGGACTGTTAGGAGTTCATGATGTGTTTCACGTTTTCCCAGTTGAAGTAGTGCCATGCAGAGATGGCTAATATTCCCCTGTAAGGACACTTGAACCTGGAAAGGATAATGATGTTCCACGAAGTGGAATATGGACTTCATAAGTATAAGTTTTTATCTCGGTATGTGGGATATCCCACGAGATGAAGAGATGAATTACTATTGGATATAAAGGAGGTATGATGTAGGAAATATGGATCAAGGGAAATTCCAGGATGAGTCTGAGTAATCACGTCTTAGTTTGGTGCAAATAAGGAAGACAGTACAATTGGATGGATTTAAGAATACTAGGAAGTTGGAAGTTGGAACAATGATCAGTTGCCCGATGATAAGTTCAAGGACTACAAGTGATGAGATGGGCCATAACCCACAGGCCCCAGGACCTGCCAAGAAGCAAGCACATTCTTGCTGAAGGAAAAACCTTGAAGGAAGATACGACGTTTATCGGTAGACAATTTTATAGGAGTAACGCAAAACCTGAGAGTTGTGAAGGAACGATAGATGTTTGTTTGGCTTGCAGAATCAATGGATTATTCCGAACGCAGTTCATGGACAAGAGAAATTCTGCAATGCTTGTGAGGATGACCGAGTGTTAGAATGCGAGATTTGCTAAACCATGTACAAAGTAATGATTTGGGTGTGGGATGGATTGATCACCATACCGACTTACTCTTATTATTCGCCTTGCTATATGGGATGGTAAATCTGAGTGACTTACCTATAGTAGAGCGCCGACGATCAAAACCTTCTTTAAGCCTTAGAATGGTATAGGTATTTTTCCCTTGTACAAGGCAGCCTTGCCAACCGTAGGTTATACGGTGAGGATCAACCCAGACCCATTTCCTGCAGGAGAAACCATAAATTGTTGACCACCATGAGATATTGATAGTTGATTAGTATTGGCGCCAGACCCGTCAGCTAAGAAGACCCAGTCTCGGAATAACCTTACCAGGATGAAAGTGCAGAAGAATTGAGGAAAAGGTTATGCCGCTGCCGGAAGAGCCGAAGAAGGAATTATCCTTATATCTGAGAAGACCGGCCCTGTCAAGAATAAGGATGGAGTATATGAGTTTTGATGGAACCGTAACAATGCTTTTAAGGGTGGTAGCACCCCTGACCTCTGGAGACGATCGGTGGACTTGAGAAGACCCCAAACCCTAACCTTTTCTTGCTAGCCTCTTCAAATCTCGAGGACGAGATTCATTTTAAGGGTGGTAGGTTTGTAACATCCCAAAATTCTAAATTTTGGAATGTTATAATAAATAGATAGATTGATTGATTGTTTGATTGTTGTGTGATTGATTGAGTGAAATTCAAAACTTTTTGAAAGTTAAATGAGAGGGAATAAAAGGACTTTCCCAAACTTTCACCTTTTTCTTTTTGATCCCCGTGAATTCAAATTCTTTTCATCACAAAACCCTGGAGAGAAGATGACATGACTTCTTCCATTTATTTAAATGCAAAGGGGTGTTCAAAATATTTGAATTTCATCTGGAAATATTTCAAATTAATAAACTTCATGCAATTCAATGATTTTCAAGAGCGAAGATAAAATGACTTCTTCAAAACTTATGAAATATGAGTTGGGAGTTTCAAAGAAACTCAAATTTAAAATCCATTTGAAATAATTATTTTTCAATTTGGGTTATTTGAGTTTTATTCAAATTATTTTTCTCCAAAAACAAAATACATGGAAAATAGGGTAACATGATTCCCTACAATAGAAAATTGGAGAAAAATTTATTTGAAATCATTTTGGTATTTAAAAATGATTTTTATTAGATTTTATTAGACCAGTAGCACTCTTTGAATTATCTCAATTTGGGTGGATTTTATTTGGCATTATAAAAATGTTCATGTCGTAGAGAATCTTTTTATGAAAATTTTGATATATTTTATGCCTATATAATATATTTGTTTTATTCTGTTTTTTTGTGTGGAAAATGTTTTTTTAAACTTCCTCCTCCTGCCTCCTCTCCCACGCCACCCCTCGACCCCCTATAAAGCCGCCGCCCCGGGCCCCGCCCCCCTCTCTACTCACGCCGCCGCTCGCCTCCTCGCCGCGTTGCGC
>NC_057803.1:547627022-547736635 GCF_018294505.1 Triticum aestivum | reverse complement strand
GCCTGCGCCGCCGCGCGCGTCTCGCCCCGTCGCCGGAACCGCTGCCGACATCGCCGGACTCGCTAACTGCCACCGGCGGTTTTCGATGGAAAACCGCCCCGAACCAGTAACCACCCCGGTTTATTCTCGGTTTAATTCGGTTCTTTAAAAAAAACCTAGATCGTTCTTTTATAAAACCGATTTTCCTTTAGATGGATCTATTTAGAGAACGTTCGTTGGTTAGGTTTAGAAAACGAACTTTCTCTTTTAAGTCTTTTTCTTTTTCTGTTAGTTCTAGACAGGGACTTCTTTGTACATGTTTTATTTACAGTTTAGCCCCTGATCTCAAAACAATCACTACTTTTTACTCATTAGTCCAAATTCAATGAAACCAATGCCTACTTCTTTGTTATGATCTCCTCTATCCAGTAATCCAACTCTAACATGTTTTTGAAATTTTAAAATTTGAATTAGATCAGATTTAGATTCAGACTTCGTTTGATCATAACTCGAGTTTCGTAGCTCCGTTCCAGTTGATTCTTTTTGCAAATCGAAGATATTGACCTAAACTTTTTGATAAGGCCAAATTCACATAATTTTGGTACTGTTATAAATTGTTTTATGTTGCAAGAGTTATTTTCTTGGTTTTGATGTTTTCCGAATCGTTTTCTTCGATCTTTCTGATCTTTTGAGTGATTGCTTGTCTGTGGTTACTATTACTTGCTTACGATAGATTGAGCGGAGTGTGACGAGTAGAGCTATCAAGAGTTTTGAGTGCGCATCATCTTCATCAACATTGCAGGCAAGTTCACAGTTTGATCATATTCCTTTCATACCCTGTTTTAATGCATTAGTCTCACCCTCAAACATTGCATGAGTAGGATTGATAACATGTGGGTATTGGGAAGTAGTTGATGAGGTAGGAACCTATTGCCCTGCATTCAAACCTTGGGAGTTACTATTACGTTATGCTTATATTGCCATGCTATGCTCGTAGACGTGGATTGGGTTTGAGAGTATTCATTACAGATGTGAGATTGTTAATTAATGGTTTACTTAAGGTGGCAACTTTAACACACATATGGATGGATTGAGGCACCTGGGTATTCCAGCGATTGCCTGTCTAGGCACCTGGGTATTCCAGGATTGCCTGTTTTTTTATGGACCGCCACCCAGGCTCAAAGGGATCATGAGATTATTCATACTAGAAACTTCCGTGTGTAGCCAGAAGCTACTATGGGCTCTAGCATAGTTGATTAAGTTGTGTGAACTCTTACAGTGGTAGACTAGCAGATGTAGGGGAAAGTAGGTGTAAGGGTCTACCCGATCGTAAGGTGCTAGCGCTTCTGAAAGACTATGTCTCGGTCATCCGTTTCTCAAACACCATGCAGTGCGAGAATCCCAATGCAGGAGATCGAGTCTTGTGGGAAAAGTGCGCAAACCTCTGCAGAGTGTATAAACTAATCATGATTAGCCATGTCCCCGGTTATGGACATCTTGAGTATCTAGTACCTGGATTATCATGTGAATCTCATCATGTTACTTTAAATTAATTTTGTTGGGATTAATGATGTTACTTAATTGGGATTGAGAATGTTGTCAACCATTCTCAATGTTCAACAACCACCATGATAGTTAAATAAAATTTATTCCTTTGTAGTAGGGAAAAATTGGCTTTTCGCAAAAACCTTATAACCGTAGAGCTTTTCCACCAGCCAAATATGCATGTAGTGATAGCCATTGTTCATCATTCTCTATGGTGTGAACTTGCTAGTACATTCAATGTACTGACCCTTTGTGGCTGCAACGTCTCATGTTGCAGGATTATCTTACGTCGAGTAAGTGATACGTTAGGGTTACGATTTCTACACTCAACTTTGCCATTGGTGTTGATGGGAATCCACAACCTTGTTACTTCCGCTATTTTGGATTGAGGTAATAGTATTTTACGTTACTTATACATGTGATTTACCTCTGTTATAAATCCTCGAGTACTGTGTGTGTCAGCATACCGATCCAGGGATGACACTTAAGCACAGAGACTTGATCCATTCGGGTCGGGTCGCTACACTCGATTAACAAATTCTTTTTTGATATGTTTGCAATTAGTCAATCATCTTTTCCACAGGAATAAAATTGATGATACTCAATTAACAAATTCTTTTTTGATATGTTTGTAATCAGTCAATCATCTTTTCCACAGGAATAAAATTGATGATACTCAATTAATAGATTCTTTTTTGATATGTTTGTGACCAGTCAATCATTTAGATACAATGAGTCTGGACCTTGTGGCCACTCCTCCCTAGACAACTTGTTCTCTTCCTTCGGCTTGCTTTCCAGAGGGTCTTCACAGCTTCAGTTATAGTCTATATGACATACGAAAGTTGCAGACAAATCGATTGAAATTATGTGCTAAGCCTCAGGCTCCTTTGCCACTGTGCCAGCTTGTTTATATTAGAGGGTGGATCAAAGGGGCGACTGGTACTTTCCCTTACAGCAGCTGGTGAAAAGCAAAGAATTTTCTCAACCAATGAAGCTTTCTTGGTGGTGTCTAGGTTATGAATTCCTACGATTTCAGGTGTGCTACAATCCAGGAATGCAGCAGGCCAGAACAATGGACATTGATGGTACTATGAGTGTCTAGGTATTGGCATATTGTGGTAAGGTGCCGCTGACTCTATGAGGTGTGTAGAATCTGGATCTATAAATGCCCTAGGTTGCCTTGGGGGGCAAATGTTGCAAACCGGTCAAGGTTAATTATATTTCTTCTTTGCCATTTGTTTGGATAATCCTCTCTGGCAAGATCACCTAGGACGATATAATCTGCTATTTACTTTCTATATGGTTCAGCATGAGCAGATCACTTTAGGAGAATATAATCATCTACCCATGTGATATTTACTTCCTATGCGTTTCAGCCTGTTCAAACTCTGTACAAGTGCCCAAATGGACAAATTTTGATTTGGTGACTTGGTGTTTAACTGTTCTTATTGAATATTGGATCCTGGCCCTTATGTTATCGACCTGTAGTATGTTTCTAGCTGGGTGTCTATTGCTTCTCTTAAGGTCGCAGTAGTTTGATTAACATTATATATATAACAATTTCATTTGGATCACACAACATTCTTTTTCTTGAAAAATCACATGGTTTATTGGACTTGAATTAGCAGTGTGGTTCATGTGATATCCCCAACCCTGAGTACTTTGAGCTTGACAAGCATGACTTTGATCTGATTGCTGCTATTGGAATTGAGATCTGGACAATGCAGGATGAAATCCTTTACGGCAAGATTCTTATTACCAATGATTACAAGGTAGCCACCTCTATCCTGGAGAAGACATGGAAGCCCAAATTTGATGTTGAGAAGGAAAAAAGTAGATGGCTGAACAGTGGAACATCTAGCCTCCCACTTGGCAAGGTGCAACAGCCTTCTTGTTTTCTCTTTCCCAAGAGCCCATCGTGGATCATCAGTAGGTTCGAGCTGATGATCTAGATCGAGTAGGTCAAAGGGACTTGCCGGCGACACTCCTCTTTGATCTGGTATATCGTTCATCTCAGGTGATTTTCACCCTGGAAAATAACATGGAACATCAAAAAATGCATTTTGAAAAGGTTCCTGCAAACTTCATTTTATTGATCTTGCATTTATGAAAATTATGAATAGGACAACCGTTTGTGTTTTCTTCCAGATGTTCTAATGTATCAAACGATGCCATGATAGTTGGCATTCATGCTTCAAGTATGACATCACCTCAACCATCGCCAATAGTCTTCTTTCTTGCTATCCAGGTCTTAAAAGAGCAGAAAATCTTTGAACAAGGGGTGGATGGGGGTACACGGTTTGGTCCCCTGTGCAGAATAAAACAGTTATATGATACATAGGCTACAATTTTCAGAACTGAAACACGGGTAGGTTCCAGTTATGATTCCGATGTACAACTCTGATTAGTATTTATTCCCACCGGCTGTATATACTGCCTATAATCAACATACCTATTTTGTGGAATTTTGATCAAATTTGTAATGCATGGCCTGTCAGCTTATATTGTCTATCTTGTTCATCTGTGAGCCCAACTAAACTAATTCCGTCATTTGTATTTGATTGAAAAATAGCATGAGCTTACGAGTTGATTTCACATATTTATTTGACAAGCCCGGTTGTATTTGGCAACCTCTTGCTTAATTTTCAATTTGGCCGGCCTATTGTTTAGTAGGTCTAATATCCCACGCAATTTGTACGAGGACCAAAGGATTATTGTAGTCTGGATGTGTGCATCCTCTTTAACTACCAGTCTATTATGATAACTGACAATAAATTATTATGGCATCCAAGGATTTGTACCCTGACTATAATGCTTTGCCATCACCTTAGATTATGAGTTTGATATTTTAGGAATCGTGTTACTTAGAACAACTTGATAAGGTTATCTGAAAACCAAGATTACACACACCCTGAGTTTTTGGATAGACATGAGCAAGTTGATTATGATGTTATCTTTTCTGCATCGCATGGACGCCCTGCACTGCCCCCACCAGGATTGCGCTGCCTTGCCCTGCCTGAGATCACCGCCGGCTACGTCGCTACGCTCCTCATGGCCAGGTAAGAGCCTAAGACAAATAACAAGCACATCTTTGTGATCTAATTAAATGTGCCAATGTACAAGTACGTACCATCCTACAAATATTGTTGTCATTGTTCTTCTGTTGTCAGTACGACAAACAAAAATCCATCCAGTCCACGACCTCCTCCTTAGTGCACGATGGTGATGTGTGTGTTGTGGTCAGCCTGCAATGGCAGATAGTTCACAGTCCCAACTCAGTCTGTTGTCATTATGCCCCCCACATTAGCAACATATAACCCTTGTTCTGGTTTATTTTCAAGAAGGCAGAAGCAGCAGCAGTAGGCGCGACCGGAGATCCCGGCGCCGCCCGCCGAGAAGCCTGCAACTGATGACGATAGGAGCGAGGACATCGCCAGCCCGGACACCCAGCTCACCTTCCCCGAGGACGATGAGCATGACGAGGCAGCGACGATGGACGGCGAAGCCAAGGCCAGCGTGCAGGACAAGGTGAGCCGCCAGGCCGCGAGATCGGTGGGGAAGAACGACATGGAGCAGCTGCCATAGCTTAGGCTAGGGCTTAGGCGCGCCGGACGAAAGCGGTGCTACCCGCAATAGCTCTCGCCTTGCCGATGGTGGTGGAGACGGCCTCGAACGGCAGACCGCATCTCACCATGTGTGAATCATCTACATGAGGAGCGGCGGCGCACAAGGAAGTACTGGAGAATGGGGAAAGATAAAGGAAGAGCCCTCACGGCGAAGCACAAGGGAGTACTATTTTTTAGTAGAACACAACATAGCACTAGAGAAGGTGTATGAAGATGAGTTAGTGAGTCCATCTGTGTACGTTAACTATTTTGTTTGGGCCAAGCCCAAATAGGTAAAAAAAACTCTTCTCAACCAAAGAATCAACTATCTGTAAAACTTACCCAAAAAATGTCCAAACAAAATTAGCACACAAAAATAGTTTTAAAACATTTCAAAAAATATGTTTGTAATTTTTAGAAACACTTAAAAATTCCCCCCCAAAATCACTTTTTACTAGGATACCATTTGGAAATATACAACAGAAAAATCATTCTTTAAAAAACATCTATTAAAAATGTTAATTTACATAGAAATGTTCCAATTTTCATAAAAATGTTAATTATTCTTCAAAAGGTGTCACATTTTGTATGAAAACATTAACTTTTATTAAGGAAATTCCCACGTACAACATTATTATCAATGTTTATTAAAATTAGATATAAAAAATTATGCAAAAGACACATGAAGCAGGTTGTGCTCCTTTTGTTGCCCGGTGCAACGCACGGGCATTTGTACTAGTAGTGAAAAACCATCACATCACATGTGTGTGTCCCGCATAACTGTCACCTTTTTATTATTATTGCCAACAAGCTGGAGTGTCAAATTTGTTCTAAAGTTTTTGTTAGAAACTACCGCATTATGCTCGTGACCAGTTTAGCCAAACTAAAGGCGATTATCACACCCGTGGTCCACCCGTCAGGGCTGACGTGGCAGAAAAGTCAACTCCGTTACGATGGATCGTTAACTTGATCGTTATGACAAATGAGGCCCACACGTCTGTTTCAACCCTCTTCTCCCTCGAAACATTTTCACTCTAGGACATTTCATTGAGCGGCTAGTACGCATGCCAGAGCACGGGCCGCTTGTCCCTGACTCCCTGCCGTCATTTGCTACTGGCCGCCTAGGCACTTCCCCTCCGCTGCCCTGTGTTGTCACTGCTCGCCGCCATAAGCAGACACACGTACCTCCACTCCTCGCACACCACCACTCGATCCCGTCCACATCCAACTCGTCCTGACGCCCTAGCTCTACATCTTTCTCCATGTAGCGAGATACGATAAGGGAATACTGGGACGGACAGCTTCTGCTCCATATACCATGAAAAATGGAATGCAGCCAGTAGACTGGTTTGGTGTTGTTCTCAGGCTCCAAAGGACCGAGGGAAGTTCATTAATCCACTTTCCATCGTCCTTCTCCAATGATTTATACCGCCGAGCATCCAGCCGTTGGCCCATTTGACCTGCCCATTGGAGTGTGTGCCATAGAAGCAGAGTCGTGTTTGATACTACGATCACTGCAATAATGTTTGAACTTCTTGGCTGTAATTTTTCCCATTGTCTGTTATAATGTTGTGGGGCATTACCGTAACGGTGTATGATGTCAGATAAAAAATTGATGGCTGGTTCAGCAGCTTGACTGGTTATCAGCTTGATTCGATCCACTTCGTGAACTTGTCAACCGCTACAAGTAGATATCTAAATCCTTCTTTGGCCTTCTTCAGAGTTCCAACCATGTCGAGCCCCAAGACCGCAAAAGGCCATGCAATTGGGAGAGTTTTGAATATTGTAGCTGGTAAACGGCCGACCTTAGCGAAGCGCTGGAGTCCTAGGCAGTTCTTGACTATGTCATCTACGTCTTGCTCCGCCATAAGTCAATAAAAAACCATGACAGTAAGCCTTGCTCACCAAGGTCTGAGATTCTGTGGTGGTGTCCGCAAGTGCCGCCATGGATATCAAGCAGGATTTGTCAGTCTTATTCAGGAGAGACGCAATGCTAGAAGACACGACATTGTGCTTGTATAACTCTCCATTGTGCTCAACGTACGCTAAGGTGAACTATGTATCAGGCTTCTATCTTGTCTGCGGGGAGCTCACCTCGATGTGATAGGCCAAGATGGGATTGGTCTAGTGATAACCCACAAGTATAGGGGGTTGTTTGTAGCCTTCTTCGATAAATAAGAGTGTTGAACCCAACGATGAGCTAAAGGCAAAACAAATATTCCCTCAAGTTCTATCGACCACCGGTACAACTCTACGCACACTTTAATGTTTGATTTACCGGAAACAAGTATGAGACTATTTTGCAAGGATAAAACTATGAGTACTTTGCGAGAATAAAACTACGGATAAATTGCAAGGTAATAAAAGTGGATAACTTTTGTCAACAAGAAAGTCATTTGTCCCTAGGCAATCGATAACAAGTACCGTAATCATTCTTGCAATTTTACATGAAGGAGAGGCATGAGCTAACATACTTTCTCTACTTGGATCATGTGCACTTATGATTGGCCCCTAGCAAGCATCCACAACTACTAAAGATCATTAAGGTCATGAAACCTAACCATAGCATTAAGTATCAAGTCCTCTTTACTCCCATACGCAACAACCCACCTACTCGGGTTTAAGCTTCCGTCACTCTCAAACCCACCATAAGCAAATTATGAACACATTGCAACACCCTACAGCGAGGGCCCCTCACGTTTGCGTGAGACGGAGGGCACCATAGGATAGCACCATAAATAAAATATACAATCATACCAACCAAGATCACGATTAACCCACGTGTCAGATTTCGGGTTCCGGCAGACCCTTGAGGTTCGAACACTGGGGTGCGCGCGGAGATTTCGCCTCCTACCTACTTGCACCCCTCCGCCTTGATAGGATCTAAACTATGGAAAGAACAACACAAGAGACGCAGGGTTTATACTGGTTCGGGCCACCGTTGTGGTGTAATACCCTACTCCAGTGTGTGGTATGGTGGATTGCCTCTTGGGTTGATGATGATGAACAATACAAGGAAGAACAGCCTCGCGAGGGTTTGTTCTTGGCTGGGGCGATGAACTGCTGGGAGGAGCTCAGTCACCTTTCTCTCTCTCTCTCTCTCTCTCTCTCTCTCTCTCTCTCTCTTTCTGATCTTCTCTATCCTTCCAACCCCCGGCTAGCTCTCTTCTCTTCTCCGTCTCTCTCTGCCTCCCTTTGCTCTATGGGTGGCTGGTCCTATTTATAGAGGCCCTGGTCCTCTTCCCAAATATCGAGTGGGAAGGGAGCCAACAATGGTGGGCTAATTTGAAGGGGGACAGCTAGTACTAGCTCCCCTGACAAAACTAGTCTTCGCCTGCGCAAAGCTCTGGTGATGACGCCGTCTTGGGCTCCACGGTGACCTCCATCTCGTAGTCCTCCTGGTCTTGGTCTCGTTGCACCGAAATGGCAACCTTAGCCTGATGCCTCGGTACTCCGCGGCTGCACTTGCCCCCTTTGCACCAAAGAGGAAGGGAGGACACTGCGCGGGCTGGCACCCGCCTGGCGCCCCCGGTCGTCATGGCTTGCATCACGGGCACCTCGTGAGGTACCCCGCCTTGATATCTCCGCCTCCTCGTGAGCCAGCCTGATGAGGCCGCGCCTGAGGAAGCTTCGCGTCATCCGCCCCGCGAGGCTTGGCCCCTCGCGAGGGTCTTGGGTTTGTGTTGGAGAAGACGGGCTGCGCTGGGCCCCCCTTCGAGCCACGCCGCAGGCAGGCAAGTCTGGGGACCCTCGTTCCCAGAACACCGACAGTAGCCCCTGGGCCCAAGGCGCGCTCGGACTTGGCCGTGCAGGGAGGCGGAAGGGCAAGGGCGAAGCGCCGCAGGCCCTAACAGCCTGCGGCCTTGGGCGCCGCGTGGCGGTTGGTTGGATCTGGGCGCCCTAGCAACCGCGCGCGTTGATAAAGGAGCGGCGTCCCCCTAGGCTTTGCTTCTTGCTTTCCCCGGTTGCTGCTCAGATCCCCTTTCTTGCGCCTCTCCTTCCTTCCTCCAAAATTTCCAGATCCACTCCGACCGTGTGACCTAGGAAGCCATGGCGCCTCGTCAGCCCCTGGCCGTAGCTTGGTACTCGTCTGCCCTGGACTCGCCGAACGTGTCGGAGGTGAGCCTTGCCTGGTTGCACCGGATGACGATGACGCGGGGCATCAATGGGGCGAAGGTGTTTAAAGCCGGCTCCGCCACCCCTGAGGGTCAAGGGAGCACCTTCTATCCGCTCTTCGTAAGTGCCATTGCTGTTGGCCTGGTGCCTCCCTTCTTCGAGTTCTTCTTCTCTGTCCTCTGCCACTATAAGCTACAAGCCCTGCATCTTCACCCCAACTCCGTCCTTCTCCTGGCAATCTTCGCCTATTACTGCGAGGCTCACGTAGGGGTGTAGCCCTTAGTGGCCTTGCTGCGCCACTACTTCTACCTCCGGACCTCTCGTGGTACTGCTTCCGCGTGTGCGAGCTTCGTCGCGTACGGTGGCGCCATTGCCATTTCGAACCCCGGGAAAAGGATTGAGGGCTTCAGGAGCAAGTGGGTCTTGGTGGATGCTGGGCGCATCCACCCTCGGCTGATCTTGCCCACGAGCTCCAGAGATTGGGGTCGAGCGGAGCTCATGGACCCCCACGCGAAGCTGATGTTGGAGAAGATGGACGCGGATCTGAGGCCGGCCAACATGGCGGCGACGAAGCTAACCGGCGCGTCGCTGCTGAGGAAATTCCTGGAGCACCAGCTGGCCCCGCTTCGGCAGTATTCACTTATGATGTGGAGGCCCCACCCGAGCCCCGCGGCCTTAGCCGACGGAGATCTGGCTGCCGTCCTCCAATCTCTGGTCGGGGGCGATGTGGCGAGGTTGGCGGGCGCTCCTACGCCCTTGTTCCTCCGCGACAACTGGGAACAGGTAGTGGAGTCCATGCCCGTCTTCAACGGGGATGGGCCCGTGCCCGTGGAAACTCCCGAGGAATCGGTGGACGTGTCCTCCGACGACTCCAGCAAAGAGGAAGGAGGGGAGCAGGGAAAAGGGCCTGACTCCGAGGCGACTGACGGAGAGTCGAGGGCTCCCCTCCCCCGACGCAGGTCCCGTGTTCTCCGCATCTCTCCGAGCGATGATGACGAGGATGACGACGAAGACGACGACGAGGACAACGACAAGCAGGACGGCGGGAGCTCGCCCCCGATCCCGAAGAAGGACAGGACCGGGTTGATCTCCCGCGGGTCTGCCCCGGCCCCGGGGCGGACCGCAGATGCGCCTTGCGCCTCCAAGCTTCCCGAGGTTGACCCTTGCAGCCGGCTTTCAGGCTTCAAATTTGGCCGGAGGCCGCTTGAGCTCACTGGCAACAACCCGTAAGCATTCGATTCTTGTCTTTATCTCTTGCTCTGCTTCTGAGGCTTGACGTCCGCATCTCTTGGGTAGGCTGGCGCCCGCCGCAAAGAAGCCGAAGGGGGCTCCCGAGGTTCCATCCGTGGCAGCGCTTCTGCCCGTGAAGGAGGGTGACCGCGACGCACAGGCTTCTCCTGCCCGGTCGTCCTCGCGAGCTCAGCCCCCACGGCCCAAGTGGCTCCCAAGGTGCTCTTGCCTGCCGCCCCCACTTCAGCTGTCGAGGCGCGACGGACTCCGCCTCAGGATGCTGCGGCCGTGCTGCCGCCTTCTCCTCCTACTCCACCGGCTGTTATCTCTCCGACTCCTTCTATCGTTCTGGATCGTGCTATTGCTGAGCTGGACCGACTGCGTCAGGATCTTCTTGGCGCCGACCCCCGCTTGGTGGCCGGGCGCTTGGAGCTGGCTTCAGGATGGGTTCGCTCCGACGCTTTGATTCGGGCGGCGCTAGTCCAGGCCTCGACGGCATGCGACGAGGAGAAGCAGGCCGTCCTTGAAGTGAAGGCTGCTCGTGATGCAGCCCTGGGGGAGGTGGTCGACGTTCGTGGCCATTGCAAGGTGCTGGAGGGCGAACTGCAAGGTTTGCGGGACTAGCTCGCGAACGAGGTCCGCCTTCGCCAAGAGCAGGAAGAAGGCGTGAAGACTCGCGTGGCGGCTCTCAAGGAGAGGGAGGTTAAGCTCAAGAAATGCCGCGACCGCCTAGGCGCGCTGGAGCAGGAGTTGGGGCGAGGAAAGCCAAGCTGGACGACGAGGCCCTGATTCTTGCTAAGGACCGCGTGGCCTTCGCAGAGATGGAGGAGAGGGCTCGCTCCTCACTGAGGATGCTTTACGACAGCGGCCTGGAGAGCCCACTGGCTGGCGCCGAGGACGGCCCCGCCAAGCTGCTTCCCTTCCTGGTTCACGCTCTTGAAGATGTCGCCCTTGGCCTTGGCCCCGCGGCCGAGGCCGAGGTGCGTGTCCTGTCTTCTGCAGCAATGATGCGGGTCCTCACCCACATCTACCTTTGCGATCCCGGTGTCGACCTCGACAGCCTGCTGGAGCCAGTGAGCGGCGAGCGTGCCGCTGCCGCTGCCGAGGCCGTGAAGGGTCGCGCAGAGGCCCTGTTGGGGAAGTTCCGGGCCTTCAACACCAAGCTGAAGCAAGGCGTTGCCGACCCCACCGCTCCGTGAGGCGTACCCAATCCGCGCTGCTCCATCGCCGACAAGTGACTCCGTCGCGGCTCCTGCCCTGCCTTTAATTCCTGCACATGTATCATGCCTCGGGAGGCGTTTAAACTTGCGTTTGGCATCGAGATAATAGTGTGGACTGTAATATTTGCTTTTGAATTCCTTGAAATTTGCGCCTTTCCTTCCTACTTTCTTATGTTCTACGCCGGCAGAGCCCGGCCCCGCGCATGCCTCACCCAGCGTTGGTCCCGACCGGAAACCAGGACGGGGCCAAGGAATGAGGGGCCACGTGACAAGTTAGGCTCCTGAGTCGCGATGCCGAGGAGTCCCCCTTGGTGCACGAACAGCAAGTAGGGAGGTGTGATGCGGGTGGATCTACCGTTCTACGTCTGCAGAGCCCGGCCGCGCGCGTGCCTCACCCAGCGTTGGTCCCGACCGGAAACCAGGACGGGGCCACAGAGTGAGGGGCTACGTGACCAGTTAGGCTCCTGAGTCGCGATGCTCAGGAGTCCCCCTTGACGTTTAACGGCCTTCGTACCTTGGCTCCGCTCGGGGAGAGACGCGCGACGAACCAGGCCCGGGGGGACCTGGCTGGGCGGCGTGCGTCTGGGTGTAACCCAGGCGCAGCCCCCGTGCCTAGCCCCCTTGCGCGGCACTCCCGAGGGGAGGCGTTACGATGAGGCTAGACACTAAGCTCTGGGCTCCCTGAGGTTGGTGTGGCCCGGGGGCCACCCTCAGTTGTTTATCACCAGCGCGGAGCATAGCGCTACCGTATGTGTACGGGCATAGCCGCTCCTCGGCAGTGTCGTCAGCCAGCGCGGAGCATGGTGCTTCCACTGGTACGTGGGAGGGGGCCCCCCTCCGGGAGGAGCCCCCGGGGCGTGTACAGCCCCGCCCTGACATGTGGCTGGCACGGTAGGGCCTGGCGAGGTGTATCTGGGCACCCGTGAGCCAGCGCGGGACTCTCGGGGCCCTACCTCTAGGCGGGTTGCGCCTGGCACTGGGCCTTATCTTGTGATGTGTCCCTGCAAATTTGGTTAGATGTCGGCACTCTACGTCCTCGGGTCCCGACCCTCGAGCTGGTCTCAGCCGTCGCTGGTATGCCAGGTCGCGATGCCATGGACAAGGCCAGAGGATGAGGGCTGGAGAGCCAGTAAGAGCCCTGAGTCGCGATGCTCAGGTACTCCCCCTTTAATGTGCAAGTGGTCGGCATGGAGAAGAAGAGGTGCCGTGGACCGGCATCAAATAATCAAGCATGGTGGGTCTAACGCATAATCGGAAATAAACGCAAACGGGATACATGCTGCTGGGCCTGGCCCGAGCGGCTTGGGGATCATGCAGCCCGAGGGGTGCCCCCAACAAGGTAAGCTAACAACATGGAATAAAAAAAGGGATACACGCCGCAGGGACGGACCCACGCGGCCTGGGAATAATGCAGCCCTGGGGGGCACTCCCAGCTGGAAATAAAACTCGAAAGACGTCACCTGATGATGTTGAGGATGAAGGAGCGTTGATGTAGCAGGCTCGGTGGGCTGCGGGAGCCGATCCTCATGAGCCCCCAGGCCCAGGGGCCTCGGGAGGCTCCGGAGGCGCTGGCGTCTCCTCACGGGCCATCTCCATCCCTGCCAGGGCTGCGGAACGCCCTGCCTCTCATGCCTCCGTGATGCCCCTCATGAGGCGCTGGTACGTGTCAGCCACGCTCGGCAGGCCGCAAGGCATGCGAACGTAGCTATGGGGTGGGCCTCCGCAGCGCCCCACTCGCGAGGGCCAGAGGCACTCCAGAGAGGCGACTCGGTTGAGCCCCGGTATGTCGATGCAGACGCACAGCCCACCATCCTCGCCTGGATGGGGAGCCACTGCTGGTAGGCGGCGGCCGCCTTTCATGACTCTTGACTCCTGTAGCTCCTGAATGGCTTTGCTGACGAACTCCTGAGGGTCTGGATCTCCTTGCCTTGCTCCTTCTTGAGGGAAACGTGCTTCGAAACACGCCTCCATGTGGTGCCCAAGTGCCTCCCTCGTGACCCTAGCTAGGTCGGTGGCCCTCCAAGGGAGAGCCCCCGAGCCCTGCCTGAGGAGGGCGCTGGGCGCGCTTTCCTATGTGATGGAAGGAGGTTCCCCCTGGGCAGGCGCGGGCCCAGAGGGTCCTGCCTCCTGAGTAGTCGGGCCAGACGATGTCTTCTTCTTCTTCTTAGGGGCGGTCTCGGGAGGCCTCCTGCTTCCACGATCCAGGTCTTCCAGTGACGCGGCCTGAAAGGCTCGTTCCAGGGAATACACCGCGTCCTTCTCTTCACATGGCACTATGATGACTCCACTGCTTCCTGGCATCTTGAGGACGTTGTAGCCGTGGTGAGTTACGGCCATGAACTTGGCCAGCGTTGGGTACCCAAGGACGGTGTTGTACGGCAGGCGAATGTGAGCAACGTCAAAGTCGATGAGCTCGGTGCGGTAGTTGTCGCGTGCCCCGAAGGTGACAGGGAGGCGGACCTACCCAATCGGGACCGTGGAGCCGTCGGTGATACCGGAGAAAGGCTTGGTTGGCTGAAGCTGGCTATAGGGCACTTGGAGGTTGTTGAATGTTTCCACGGACAGGACATTGAGCCCTGCACCGCCATCGATGAGGGTCTTGGTGACCACCATGTTGCTGATGATTGGGGAACAAAGCATCGGGAGAACTCCGGCTGTAGCCGCACACTTGAGCTGATCTGCTGAGCTGAACATGATGGCGCACGCCGACCACCTGAGAGGGCGCGTGGCTTCGAGCCTGGGGAGGACTGCGTTCACTTCGCGGGCGAACTGCTTGAGGATGCGCTGTGAGGCTGGGGCTTGTGCCCCGCCCAGGATGCAGGCGATCGCGCGCGGCTCCTGGAAGCCCCCATCCCCCTCGTCCTGGTGGCGGTCCTCGTTTCTCCTTGGCTACGGCGGCAGCGGCGGGAGGCATGCGTTGCCTTGCGGGCGATCCTCGCAAGGCTGATCCCTCCAGTCTCCCTCGCGAGGCGGGTCTTGCCAGCAATCCTCGCGAGTTTGATCGTGCCACCCTTGGCGCGGGCCACGGTCTTCCCAGCGTCCTGCGTTCCTTCCTCCTCCTCGACCATAGCCCCGGTCACTGCGGTCAGGGCGACGGCCGATCCTTCCTTCTCGCACGGCTCGGAGCTCTTGACATTCGTTGGTGTTGTGGGTATGGAGGTCGTGGCACACACAGTACCGGCTGCCCTTGGAAGGTTCGGGCTGATCTCTGCCCCGCTTGGTGTCTGGTTCTGCCGCGAGCACAGCAGCCCCCTTGTGCTTCACATCCTTGGCCTTGGGCTTCTTCTCTTCTGGGTCTGCGGCAGGCAGCTCGAGGAGGGAGAGGTGCCCTTCCTCGGCCCTGGCGCACTTGGTTGCCAGGTTGAACAGTTCCAAGGAAGTGCACAGGTCTTCATGCATCACCAGCTCCTCCTTCATCTTGACGTCGCGCATGCCGTCGGAGAAGGCCGAGATGATGGCCTCCTCAGTCACCTTGGGAATCTTGAGGCGCGCGTTGTTGAAGCGCTAGATGTACTTCTGCAGGGTCTCCCCGTGCTGCTGCTTGATGCGGCGCATGTCACTCACGACGGGTGGCCGATCGCGAGTGCCTTGGAAGTTGGCGATGAAGCGGGTGCGCATCTCGTCCCAGGAGGAGATTGTGCCTGGAGCCAGGTTCAGGAGCCAGGTGTGGGCCCCGTCCTTGAGTGCCATGGGGAACCAGTTCGCCATGACCTTCTCGTCTTCGTTGGCAACTTCGATGCCCAGCTCGTAGAGCTGGAGGAACTCCGCAGGGTCAGCCGTGCCGTCGTAGCGAGGAGGCAAGTCTGGCTTGAACTTGCCGGGCCACGCGATGCTGCGTAGCTCGGCGATGAAGGCGCGGCAGCCTGCTATGGCCACGGGAGGCCTTGGGTGACGGGGAGCTTGGTCTTGCATGTCCCCACGCGCTGCAGCTGGGAGCAGCGCGGGGTCTTGACGCGCGAGGGCAGGAGCATGGTCGCGACGTGCTGGAGCGGGGAGCGCCCAGGCAGCTTCTTGCGGGCAAGGGACTTCTTGACAGCTCTGCTCTTGCTGCACTGGTGCCTGACGGAGCGGGTCCCGCCCAGGGGCCACGCGCCTTGGAGCCATGGCGCCTTCCTGAGGAGGAGGCGGACGGGGCGCCGCCGGAGCTTCATTGCCCACGCGGGGCGGGGTGCGGTGCAGCGGAACGGACGGCGCAGGAGAGCCCCCTGCGGCACGGACGAGCTCGGCGACACGGTCGAGCCATTCTTCGTAGATGTCGTCGACGGGACGGTAGCGCAGGAGCTCGTTCGCCGCGATGAGTGCAGCCCGAGCCTCCATGGGCGCACAGAGCGCGCGGGACGAAGAACCATCTGGGGTGAGCGAGGGAGTTGCGGTGCGGCCGTCTTGCCGCACGGACGGATGCTGGGACGATGCTTGCCGCTCGTCCCCCGCCGGGCCGGTGGCGGCGTTGACGGTAGGTGACGGGGAACGGCGAGGACGCCCGCCGACAGGGGCCATCAGGGCGACGCGGGAAGCGAGTGTGGCACGGCGCTCGGTGCGGGCCCGACGAGCGTCAGACATGGGCGCGATGGTCGGAGGAGAACGGGGTGGTGGAAGACGAATCCCGGCGCACCCCTACCTGGCGCTCCAAATGTCAGATTTCGGGTTCCGGCAGACCCTTGAGGTTCTAACACTGGGGTGCGGCGGAGATTTCGCCTCCTACCTACTTGCACCCCTCCGCCTTGCTAGGATCTAAACTATGGAAAGAACAACACAAGAGACGCAGGGTTTATAACTGTTCGGGCCACCGTTGTGGTGTAATACCCTACTCCAGTGTGTGGTATGGTGGATTGCCTCTTGGGTTGATGATGATGAACAATAGAAGGAAGAACAGCCTCGCGAGGGTCTGTTCTTGGCTGGGGCGATGAACTGCTGGGAGGAGCTCAGTCACCTTTCTCTCTCTCTCTCTCTCTCTCTCTCTCTCTCTCTCTCTCTCTCTCTTTCTGATCTTCTCTATCCTTCCAACCCCCGGCTAGCTCTCTTCTCTTCTCCGTCTCTCTCTGCCTCCCTTTGCTCTGTGGGTGGCTGGTCCTATTTATAGAGGCCCTGGTCCTCTTCCCAAATATCGAGCAGGAAGGGAGCCAACAATGGCGGGCTAATTTGAAGGGGGACAACTAGTACTAGCTACCCTGACAAAAGTAGTCTTCGCCTGCGCAAAGCTCTGGTGATGACGCCGTCTTGGGCTCCACGGTGACCTCCGTCTCGTAGTCCTCCTGGTCTTGGTCTCGTTGCACCGAAATGGCAACCTTTGCCTGATGCCTTGGTACTCCGCGGCTGCGCTTGCCCCCTTTGCACCAAAGAGGAAGGGAGGACACTGCGCGGGCTGGCACCCGCCTGGCGCCCCCGGTAGTCATGGCTTGCGTCACGGGCACCTCGTGAGGTACCCCGCCTTGATCTCTCCACCTCCTCGTGAGCCAGCCTGACGAGGCCGCGCCTGAGGAAGCTCCGCGTCGTCCGCCCCGCGAGGCTTGGCCCCTCATGAGGGTCTTGGGTTTGTGTTGGGGAAGACGGGCCGCGCTGGGCCCCCCTTCGAGCCACACCGCAGGCCGCAGGCAGGCAAGTCTAGGGACCCTCGTTCCCAGAACACCGACACCACGGGACAAAAGGGATCTACTCAAACATCATAGGATAGCCAAATATCATTGGAAAATAATATATGGAGTTGAGCACCATGTTTAAGTAGAGATTACAGCGGTGAGAAGAGGTGTTACACCACTGCATAGAGGGGGAGAAAGTTGGTGATGACGGTAGCAAGATTGTTGATGTATATCACCGTCACGATCCTTGCCCCGGCGGCACTCCAGTGCCACCAGGAGAGAGGGGGAGAGAGCCCCCCTCCTTCTTCTTCCTTGGCCTCCCCTGGATGGGAGGAGAGTTCCCCCTCTGGTCTATGGACTCCATAGCGGCGGAGGGGCTGATCTCCCTCTCTGTTCTCTTCTGTTTCACGTTCCCCAGATCTGGCCAAAACCGTTTCTTATATTCCGGGAGATCGTAACTCCGATTGCGCTGAGATTTTAACACTATTTTTTTTGGATATAAGCTTCCTTGCGCCCAAAGTAGAGCCCCAACCGATGTACGAGGTGAGTGGAGGAAATATGCCCTAGAGGCAATAATAAAGTTGTTATTTATATTTGCTTATATCATGATAAATGTTTATTATTCATGCTAGAATTGTATTAACTGGAAACTTAGTACATGTGTGAATACATAGACAAAATAGAGTGTCCCTAGTATGCTTCTACTTGACTAGCTCGTTAATCAAAGATGGTTAAGTTTCCTGACCATAGACATGTGTTGTCATTTGATGAACGGGATCACATCATTAGAGAATTATGTGATGGACTAGACCCATCCGTTAGCTTAGCATTATGATCATTTAGTTTTATTGCTATTGCTTTCTTCATGACTTATACATATTCCTCTGACTATGAGATTATGCAACTCCCGAATACCGGTGGAACACCTTATGTGATATCAAACGTCACAACATAACTGGGTGATTATAAAGATGCTTTACAGGTGTCTCCGAAGGTGTTTGTTGGGTTGGCATAGATCAAGATTAAGATTTGTCACTCCATGTATCGGAGAGGTATCTCTGGGCCCTCTCAGTAATACACATCACTATAAGCCTTGCAAGCAATGTGACTAATGAGTTATCTACGGAATGATGCATTACGGGACAAGTAAAGAGACTTGCTGGTAACGAGATTGAACTAGGTATGATGATACCGACGATCGAATCTCGGGCAAGTAACATACCGATGACAAAGCGAATGACGTATGTTGTTATGTGGTTTGACCGATAAATATCTTCATAGAATATGTAGGAACCAATATGAGCATCTAGGTTCCGCTATTGGTTATTGCCGGAGATGTGTCTCGGTCATGTCTACATAGTTCTCGAACCCGTAGGGTCCGCACGCTTAACGTTCGATGATGATTTGTATTATGAGTTATGTGTTTTGGTGACCGAAGTTTGTTCGGAGTCCTGGATGAGATCATGGACATGACGAGGAGTCTTGAAATGGTCGAGAGGTAAATATTCATATATTGGAAGGTAGTATTCGGACATCGGAATGGTTCCGAATGATTCGGGTATTTTTTCAGAGTACCGAGGGGTTACCAGAACCCCCCGGAGAAGTGTTGGGCCTAGATGGGCCTAAAGGGAGAGAGAGGGAAGCCCGCGGGGGAGGGGGTGGCGCGCGCCCCCCTCTTAGGGAGTCCGAATAGGACAAGGAGGAGGGGGTGTGCCCCCCTTCGTTTTCCCTCTCCCTCTCCTTCCTATTCCCTCCGGTGGAGAAAGGAAAAGGGGGGTGTCGGTGTCAAAATCGGTGGATCTCGGGTAGGGGGCCCCGAACTGTGCGTCTAAGGCGGATGGTAACAGGAGGCAGGGGACACGATGTTTTACCCAGGTTCGGGCCCTCTTGATGGAGGTAAAACCCTACGTCCTGCTTGATTGTTCTTGATAATATGAGTAGTACAAGAGTTGATCTACCACGAGATCAGAGAGTCTAAACCCTAAAAGCTAGCCTATGGTATGATTGTATGTTGTCCTAGGGACTAAAACCCTATGGTTTATATAGACACCGGAGGGGGCTAGGGTTACACAGAGTCGGTTACAAGGAAGGAGATCTACATATCCGTATTGCCAAGCTTTCCTTCCACGCCAAGGAGAGTCCCATCCGTACACGGGACGAAGTCTTTAGTCTTTTATCTTCATAGTCCAACAGTCCGGCCAAAGGATATAATCCGGCTGTCTGGATACCCCCTAATCCAGGACTCCCTCAGTAGCCCCTGAACCAGGCTTCAATGACGATGAGTCCGACGTGCAGATTGTCTTCGGCATTGCAAGGCGGGTTCCTCCTCCAAATACTTCATAGAAGATTTTGAACACGAGGATCATGTCTGGCTCTGCAAAATAAGTTCCACATATCACTGTAGAGGGAATAATATTTACACAAATCTAATCTGCTGACGTACCCCATAATGTGACACCACACCGCAGCCAGGTCTTTATTCGAATCGTTTTTCATAACCTGTCTCAGCGTGTTTCGCGAGGCGGTTTCCTTGGCATGTATTGTCGAAGCAGAGATCGTGTCCCCTTATTACGGGATTCCCATTAATACGGACATGGGTAACCCAACCGCGCCATCAATTACGGCGCTTGGGGGATAAGCAAGTTTTACCAGGCTGGTGGGGGCACATAGTTTCGTCCGCCCTTATAAAGGGATAATGTCTCACCTTTTTCTACCCACGCCTTCTTCCTCCTTGCTCATCCATTCTCGCACACTCGAGCTCCAGTGCCCAAGTCCATATCCTTCTCCTCAACTCTCTCCAAACATGTCCGGAGCGGGAGGCAAGTGGATGGCCTCCTCCGTCATGGAGGGACACATAAAAAAACTACGTGGAGCCGGATACTTAGCCGCGGATATCGCGCACCGGCTGCCAGCCGCGGGGCAGATCGTCCCTACCACGGAACCTCACGAAAGGGTGGTTTTCCTCCCCCACTTCATCCGCGGACTGGGGTTTCCCCTCCATCCATTCGTCCACGGCCTTATGTTCTATTATGGGCTGGACTTTCATGATCTGGCCCAGAATTTCATCCTCAACATCTCGGCGTTCATCGTCGTGTGCGAGGCTTTCCTCCGCATCCGGCCCCACTTTGGCCTATGGCTGAAGACCTTTAATATCAAGCCAAAGGTAGTAGGCGGCCAACAACGGAATGCGGCGGAGCCATGGTGGGCAAAATGCCCAACGTTACATGGCTCGAGGGCTCCTTCGTGGAGACCATAAAGGGGTGGCAATCGGGGTGGTTCTACATCACCAAGCCGCGCGACGCCAACTGGGTGGCGGCCCCCGAGTTTCGATCCGGAATCCCCATGCGGCTCACTTCCTGGAAGGAGAAGGGCCTGTCTTGGGGCTCATCGGTGGAGCTGGACGGACTCCAGAAGTGTATCCGGAACATGACAAGCAAGAAACTTAAGCTTGTCAACATAGTCCAGGTCATGCTCTTCCGCCGGATCCTCCCGTGTCAACAACGGGCTTTCAACTTATGGGAGTTTGACCTGGCCTGATTGAGGCAAAGGTTTCCCGATGTTTCGATGAGATGGTGGCTATCGTTTCTGTGGGAGTCGACCTTGACGATCTGACTACGAACGTGCAAGACGTCGCGCCTTAGAAATCGCTAAACCAACTTCCGAGGGGTTATTGACCATGCCGGAGCACGATCAACCTGACCACGAGGGTCTGTTTCCTGCGAGCAAACGAAGAACAAGCAAGAAACTGAGATTGCAATTTGGATATTGCGAATATAAGATGAAAGCTTTATTGATCAAGGTGGGGTTCTGTGACGTCTTGGTCTGGTCGTTGGACACAAACGAAGTACGCGGACTTTTAATCTAAACAAAACCCAAAGTCTAAACGATGCCCTAAGGGCTGTATATATGGAGGAGAGAGGTGGAATTTCGTGGCCCTTGGTGGAGGGGTCCGAAACCAACCCTAACTCTTGTTTCCCCACACATACGGACTCTAAAAACATCCTATACTTAAGTACTTTGAAAATACATGGGCCTAGCCCAATAATAAGGTGACGCAGCACCTAGAATAGCCTCTGGACGAAATTTATGAAGTGGCATCTTGTATAGTCCCATGCTTCATGCACTCATTATGGTGGCTTCAGAGTCCTGGAATCATCACTTGTAACTCCGTTCCTGTTCCCCTTGCGCATGCCATCATCTCCATGCTTGAACTTGCTCCAAGGTTCATCTTTCTTGTCCAAGCTAGGCCCTTCATTTGTAAGCAAAACAAATGTATCCAATTTAGGCAGCATCATATTCTCAGGAACATTAGAATCGTTACCAAGAAACGGAAGTACCTGATAATTCAATTGGCGAGCGCGAGCTCTAGTAATTGGTCCAGTATGTATAGCAGCAGGGGCTGTGGGTGTAACAATGGTATTGATGTCTTCATCATCCCCCCCTTCTTGAAATGAAGTCGTCCTCGACGAAAGTTCATCGTCCTCACCCAAATAAGGCTTCAAATCTGCAATGTTAAAAGTGGGACTAACCCCAAAATCTGCAGGCAGCTCAAGTTTATATGCATTATCATTTATTTTCTCTAACACCTTAAAAGGACCATCAGCACGTGGCATTAGCTTTGATTTGCGCAAATTAGGAAATCTATCCTTACGCAAATGTAACCAAACAAGATCTCCAGGTGCAAACACAACATGTTTTCTACCCTTATCTCCAGCAATTTTATATTTAGCATTCATACGCTCAATGTTTTCCTTAGTTAACTCATGCATTTTTAAAATCAATTCAACAAGTTCTTTAGCATCAAAATTAACCTTCTCCGAAGATGGAAGAGGCAACGAATCAATAGGTGCATGAGGTAAGAAACCATACACAATTTCAAAAGGGCACATCTTGGTAGTAGAATGCAATGAACAATTATAAGCAAATTCAATATGAGGCAAGCATTCTTCCCACATTTTCTTATTATTCTTCAAAACAGCCCTAAGCATAGTAGACAATGTTCTATTGACTACTTCAGTTTGTCCATCAGTTTGGGGGTGACAAGTAGTACTACAAAGCAGTTTAGTCCCCAACTTAGCCCATAAACATATCCAAAAGTGGCTAAGAAATTTAGTATCACGATCTGAAACAATAGTATTTGGCACACCATGCAAGCAAATAATTTCATGAAAGAACAAATCAGCAACATTAACAGCATCATCGCTGTTATGACATGGTATAAAGTGTGCCATTTTTGAGAACCTATCCACGACAACAAATATGCTATCCCTCCCCTTCTTTGTTCGAGGTAAACCTAAAACAAAGTCCATAGATATATCCTCCCAAGGAACACTAGGTACAGGCAAAGGCATATATAAACCATGAGGATTGAGTCGTGACTTAGCTTTTTGACATGTAGTGCAGCGAGCAACAAAATGCTCAACATCCCGTCTCATCTTTGGCCAAAAGAAATGTGTAGCAAGTATATCCCCTGTCTTCTTGACGCGAACAGAACGTTCCTTCACAACTCCCTTTGTATGGAACAAATTATGCCTCTGATTTTGCTCAGCTTGTGTAACCTGCACACTCAAAACACGTTGAGAAACTAAACATTCATACCTGTCAGCATCTTCAGCAGCCATGTATTGCGTCTCATGATCAGAATCGTCTCCACCGTGTTCTTCATGTGTAATAAGAGCCAACGTCTCCTCAGCATAGTCACTAGCGGACTCATACCCACCATCCTCAGTAGCAATCATCACGTGCTGAGACTGGCATTCTCTCGCAAAATGTCCTCTTCCCTTACAATGACGACAAATAATATCACTTGTGTGCCCTGTTGATGCCATGGAAGAAGAAGAGCTCTGCGCAGGCCCGGCAGGTGTGCTCTTGGCAGATAGTGGTGCTTGTGCCTGCTTTCTTGTATCACGGCTGGAGGTGGCACTTGATGGAGGTGCTGGTGGAGTGGAAGTAGAGGATGCACATGGTGTCCATGATGAAGATCGACCTGCAGAAAAGTTAGTTCGCGCCAATGCCTGTCGATCCTGCACTTCACGTTCAGCTTTACAAGCAAGATTGAATAAACAAGTGATATTAGTATACTCCTTATACTCTAGAATGGTCTGAATCTCTCTATTTAATCCACCCATAAAATGTGCAAGCATAGCTTCATTCTCCTCAACAATACCACATCTAATCATGCCAGTTTGAAATTCCCGATAATATTCTTTTACAGAATTTTTTCCCTGTCTTAAGCGCTGCAATTTTTGAAGTAATTCATGTTGATAATATGGTGGAGCCCAACGAGTACGCATAGCAGTTTTCAAAGCAGCCCAAGTAGCCGGAATAGGATATAATCTACAATGTTCAGACCACCAAACACATGCAAAGCTAGTGAAAGCACAAACAGCAGCAGGAACATGTCTCTCCTCGGGATATTGTAAACATGTAAATCATTGTTTAGTTTCTAACTCCCAAGTAAGATATATATCAGGAACATATCTACCCTCAAATGGTGGAATATTCAATTTTAGTTTAGGAAGATGGTCATGTACCTCAGGTGGTGGTGCAGCCCTACCGTTGCGATGATATGCATGAGGACGACCTGGTGGTGGTGGTACTAGTGGTTGCACGTAGTTCTGATTTTGATCAACCTCATCCTCGTAATGGTCCTCTACCTCTGCAGTAGCAGCAGGAGCGACAGAAGCACTAACAGTAGGTACAGCAGCACCAGAAGTTTGACCCGGCTCAATGGTAACGCGTTGTGCTCATCCCACTTGATTTGGAAGACGATGTTGTTGTTGTTGTAGAGGTGCGACAGGTGCAGCGGGCGGTGGAAGACGCGCGAGCAATTCATTAAACTTGTTATCGAGCTTTGTTTCGAACGCCTTCTCAATGCCATCTATCTTCTCCATGGCCTCTTCAAATCTGTTTAGCACATCTTCCACCTATCCACTCATCATTTTCTGAAACTTATCATGTAACTCTTTGTTCATCATGTTCTCCCAGTCAATCGCGTCGGGTTGTGATCCTTCCATGGTTAGCAGCAATAGAAACACACAAGAATATGATCCTACAGACTACTAGAAAATGGCGGCGGTGGAGTGTCACAAATCCGTCAAGCAAATCTCAAATTCTTACCAGTTCTTACCCAGCAGCAGGCGGTGATCGACAACCGTCGTAGTCAAAACTCTCAAAGCTTGGATAGAGCGATTACCAGGAAGAGTCAAACGAACGACGTAGATATATGTGGAGCTAGGAAGGCTTATAATATGATAGCAAAAAGGGTCAGCAATAATCAATTCAGAGATGCAAAGTTGAATAAACGCTCAACGACGGTACTGTGCTGGTCCTAGGCTAGACCGTGCTAGAGACGCGAGCCTAGACACTAACAAAAATCACGGCGCTGCACATAAACAAGGGAAAAGCACACTCTGGGAAAAAAAATCGCTCTTTTTTGGCGCTCCTCTTTGTTTTGCGCTCCTCTTTTTTTTGCGAAAAATCACTATAATGGCGAGTGTCTCAAAACTCTTCCCTCGTCAAACTGACAGGATGGGCACACAAAAAATTCGACTTTTTTTTCCGAAATTAGGGCAGCGACGACGAAAAAGTGCGCCAAAAAATCACTATGATGGCACGTGGTTCAAAAGACTCAGAAAAGCCTAAAAATAGGATAGGGAAAAAAATTTGCCTGTGAAAATTTTGGCCTAAAAACCGCCCGGGGGTCTCCAGACTTTTTTTTTTCGAAACCTACTCAGGCAAGGAAACACGAATCGGAAAGTAGACGGACCTCGAAAACAAATCTAATATGAAAGGAACTCGGATTGGTGGTGGATATATGATGGTAGGATATGGCAGCGGTGGTGGTATATGGATACGGATTAGTGGTGGTATATGGATACGGATTGGTGATGGTTTATGGAGACGGATTGGTGATGGTATATGGAGACGGATTGGTGGTGGATAAGCGGTGGTGGTAGATGGCAGGGGCGATGATGATGGTGCGGCAGCGGCATGACAACTTATGACCAGAACTCGAAACTCTAAAAGACTAGACTCTAAGACCAGCAACTAGACCCGATGATGCAACCGCAAATTCAACAAAGCAAAATACTGAAAAGACTATGCAGAGGCTCAGATTGGTTCGGATATGATGAACTAACCCTAATTTTTTTGGCTTTTTTCGTGGACTGTAGGTATGAAGAACAGACTCGATCTAAACTATGAAAAACTGTAAAATCTCACCGAGCAACCTGGAAATCTGATACCACTTGATAGAGGCAAAGGTGTCCCGATGTTTCGATGAGATGGTGGCTATCGTTTCTGTGGGAGTCGACCTTGACGATCCGACTACGAACGTGCGAGACGTCGCGCCTTAGCAATCGCTAAACCAAATTCTGAGGGGTTATTGATCACGCCGGAGCACGATCAACCTGACCACGAGGGTCTATTTCCTGCGAGCAAACAAAGAACAAGCAAGAAACTGAGATTGCAATATGGATATTGCGAATATAAGATGAAAGCTTTATTGATCAAGGTGGGGTTCTATGACGTCTTGGTCTGGTCGTTGGACACAAACGAAGTACGCGAAGTTGTAGCTATGGCGAACTTTTAATCTAAACAAAACCCAAAGTCTAAACGATGTCCTAAGGGCTGTATATATAGAGGAGAGAGGGGGAATTTCGTGGCCCTTGGTGGAGGGGTCCGAAACCAACCCTAACTCTTGTTTCCCCACACATACGGACTCTAAAAACAGCCTATACTTAAGTACTTTGAAAATACATGGGCCTGGCCCAATAATAAGGTGACGCAACACCTAGAATAGCCTCTGGACGAAATTTATGAAGTGGCATCTTGTATATTTCGTCCCATGCTTCATGCACTCATTATGGTGGCTTCAGAGTCCTGGAATCATCACTTGTAACTCCGTTCTTGTTCCCCTTGCGCATGCCATCATCTCCATGCTTGAACTTGCTCCAAGGTTCATCTTTCTTGTCCAAGCTAGGCCCTTCATTTGTAAGCAAAACAAATGTATCCAATTTAGGCAGCATCATATTCTCATGAACATTAGAATCGTTACCAAGAAACGAAAGTACCCGATAATTCAATTGGCATGCGCGAGCTCTAGTAATTGGTCCAGTATGTATAGTAGCAGGGGCTGTGGGTGTAACAATGATATTGATGTCCTCATCACGGCCCAGCACCAGACTCTGCACAAGCTCTTCGACACGACGCATAAGGACGTCTGGAAGGTGCTGTTCAAGGGCGCCGAGGTCCCCCCTTCTCTTACCGAGGACCGCGGGCTAAGCGTAAAGCGCCCTGCGAATCCGGTAAGCTCTGTACATCGGGTAGGGTATTTATTTCCCATAGCTTAACCATGTGCGAGGTCTGAGCTCCCATGCCTTTGACAGGACTGGGTGGAGACATCGGAGCAGATTAACTGTCCGGCCCCTCTGCCTGAAGACCCTGCAGACGCTCTCCTGACGGAGATGCGGACTCCGGCTCCTTATGAGGTGCCGGAGAAGACCAAGAAGAAGGCCACGGGAACCCGAAAGAGTTCCCGACGCCAGGTGGTATCGGACACATCGTCCGATAACTCCAAGAAGCACTCCTCCCGTGAAAACAAGGAGAAGGAAGAAGAAGATTCTCCCCCTCCAGCCGGGGGAGACAGGAAAAGGAAGGTCGCCCCAACCAAGGAGGCCGAAGGGTCCAAGAAGGGAAGGACTCTCCTTCCGGACTATTCCACCACCACGGCCGACGACGAAGACGAGTGGCTGCTCAGGGCCAAGCCCCTGGCAAAGTCGTAAGTATTCGGATACCAGAGTAACTCATAGCATACTTTTGTTGCACTACTTCTCCTAACATCGAATATGATTATGCAGTCTACCCCATGCTCGTATCGACGTATCCTCGTCGGACGGTTCCTTGGACTCGTCGGGCATGAATAGTGATACACTTCCAACCGCATCCTCTCCTTGCCCTACGGACAATACCGAGGTATTGTCTCAAGGGGCACCGAGCCGGGGGGAGATAGTCCCGAAGGCGCCTCAAGGCGACCTTCCGGACTCCAGGAGCAAAGGGAGCAAGGCTCCCAAGGGCTCCAAGTTCATCCCTCAGCCGAACACCGCGCCGGAACCTCCAGTGGTTCCGGACTCGGGAAGGCGGCCCCCTTCCAAGAGGGGCAAGCCGTCCGTGCCGGTGACCTCTGTCCATCTAGAGGCACCGGGCGACCTGCTGGGAGCGCTCCGCGGCGCTTCCATCGACGAAGGGCACCGCACTATTATGAGTGTGGTGATCAAGAAGATTCAGTCCGTGAAGAGCGGATTGACTGAAGCCTGTGCCAGCCTTCTAACAGGCTTTGAGGTAAGTATTTAAAATATAGGAAAAATATTACTACATAGACAGTAGCCCCTGATGCTCTGTTTGGTGTTCACAAAGAAAAGCCGAATAGAGGATCAAATAATATATGCAGGAGTCTAATATAAGTATGTCTGTATGCGTATGCAGGCTTCGCTGCTGACCTCTGCCGCACTGACTGCGGAGGTCGCCGCGCTGAAGCAGAACCTCGAGCGGTCCGAAAAAGATCTCGGCCTTGCCAAGAGGCAGGTCGAGGAGAACAAAGGTAAGTAATACCTTGTCTATATATAAAAATGAAAATGTGGTTGCGAAGTGACAGGATCATCATGAATGTGCCAGGGGCCACGACCGAAGTGGCGACCCTGAAGCAAGCGTTGTCCGAGGCCGAAAACAAAGCGGCCAAGGAGCGCACCGAGCGGGAGAAACAAGAGGCACGGGTGGGCGAGGTGCAGCAAGAGCTCCAGGCTCTCGTGAAGAAACACGGGACTTTGGAGCTTGACTCGAAGACGCGAGAGTCTGAGCTTGCCGCGGCCCTCGAGAGCTCGAAGCATGCCAAGGCTGAAGCCCAAAAGGCCCTCCAGGAAATTGGGGCGATGAGGAAGATAGCGGCGGGTAAGGCATTCAATATGCAAAGAAAGCATGTGAAAGTAAATTACTTGTTACTTACCCGAGTCCGGAGCTCTCCAGGAGCATTCGCAGATATGCCCCGCAGCATGTCGGATGCCATGAAATATTACCAGGCCGAGGAGGGAAGCTCGACGGAGAAGTTGTTCTGGTCTCAGTATACTGGGACCGAACACCCGATGCCTATGAGAGACCAGCTGAAGCAACTGGTCGAGCTGCACAAGGCGGCCAAATAGGCCATGAGGGGCCTTTTAGTCCGAATGTGGCCTAGCGACTCCCTTCCCAACAGCTACTTCGTCCTGGTGAGGCATCTTATGGATGCCTGCCCCCGGCTGGAAGTCATCAAGCGGTCCGTCTGCATCGAAGGTGCCCGCCGGGCTTTTGCCAGTGCGAAGGTGCACTGGGCCAAGATGGACGCCGAGAAGCTGGTGAAGGAGGGGCCGCAGGGCAAGGAGCATCGCCACCCCGAAATGTATTATGAGGGTGTCCTGAAGGGTGCCCGTCTTGTGGCGGACGAGTGTGCGAAGGATGTAATTTTTGAATGAACTTGCTCGTGTGATCCTGTATTATGAAAACTTGTTCATATGCGCTATGCAACGCTTGTTTGAATTTAAAATATTACCTTCTGTGCGTCTGTTTATTAAATCTAAGAGATGGCCAGTCGTCGGCTTCTGCCCCCATGCCATGAGTGCTGGGGTGTTCGGGATAAATCTGAGCACTCTTTTTCCCATTGTTGGGTCCTTCGAGGAAGGTGCTCAGCACAACGAACAAGGCAATCGGACTATAATGCTTTATCACTCTCACTTAGCCATAGAAGTCTACAATTTTAAATTTTGGTGAAGCCCCTAGTATTTGGAAGGCCGAATTCGAGGCGCTATACACGCCTTAAGCCGGACAAAACCGACTCCTCTCTCTAAGCGGCATAAGTCTTTAGGAACTCAAGACCTCTCGAACAACGACCAGCTCTCGCCTTATCATGACAGTCTGTTTTAGCTTTCTCTACTGAGGTGCTTGCCCAGATGAACTGGTGCAGAATCGCAGTAGTTCTCCCAGTGCTACCTTAGCCGATATAGCGGAACGTAAGGTACCAAAACATGGGAGCCGGGGAAACCCAACTATTGACCCAAGACATGATTCGGAGCTGATGCATATAATGCTATAAGTTCGGGGTGCCGCACTGTTGAAAGTGTTCGGACTTCTCACGCCGTATTATGGGGTACGCTTAAGCCCCTGGCATATTGGCCGTACCAAAGTGTATGGGTGCTGAATGTCGTGAATGAACATATATATATACATATAAAAGAATAGAGAATGCGGTAATAGTCTAGTGCTATGCATTGTTTATTCGAAAAAGTGCGTCGAAGCAGAATGATACAAGTAGTGCGATAAGCAAAAAGTAGGACTATTTGACATGTCCCCTCCAAGGGCAACTTGAGGAATGGTATTTAAAGCAAGTATTTCACTCGTTATCAGAGACCACCTGGGAGTTCCATGGTGCGACGTAGCTTTCTGCCTCCTTGGTTGTTGCATCGTGTGTCCGGCCATTGTACTGCCGGACGGGGTTTCCAGAGAGTAAAGTCCTGAAAGAGAGAAAAATAACAAAGAGGGAAGCCCCTAGTGCGGTTGAGCCACGTCTTGGGGCGTGTCGTAGTCGTGCCCCCCTCCCCACCTGTGCCCATGGTATTTTCAATGCATAATTATGTACGCGTGGCACGGATTTCACCATTTGGCTGGGACTGGGGTGGGGGCCGCATTGCTATGCGAGCTTGGAACTTGCCAGGCGGTCTTGTTGCCGATTACTCCGGGCGCGCTTGAAGGTGTCCGGGTCTTTAATCGCTGAACTGGTGGATTGCCTTAAGAGGCTGCTTTGCGCTTCTGCTACGAGGGCCGCAGTGTGCTCCTCCGTGCGGAGAGAGCGCTCTTTGTTTCCATTGACTGTGATGACCCCCCGAGGTCCTGGCATCTTGAGCTTGAGGTATGCATAGTGCGGTACCGCGTTGAATCTCGCAAACGCGGTTTGCCCGAGCAGTGCGTGATAGCCACTGCGGAACGGGACTATATCGAAGATTAACTCCTCACTTCGGAAGTTATCCAGAGATCCGAAGACCACTTCCAGTGTGACAGAGCCTGTGTAGTGGGCCTCTACACCTGGTATGACGCCTTTGAAGGTCGTTTTTGTGGGTTTGATCCTTGAGGGGTCTATACCCATTTTATGCACTGTGTCCTGATAAAGCAGGTTCAGGCTGCTGCCGCCGTCCATAAGGACTCGAGTGAGGTGAAATCCGTCGATGATTGGGTCTAGGACCAGTGCGGCCAATCCGCCATGATGAGTACTAGTGGGATGGTCCCTGCGATCGAAGGTGATCGGACAGGAGGACCATGGGTTGAACTTTGGGGCGACTGGCTCCAACACATATACATCCCTTAAAGCACGCTTCCGCTCCCTCTTGGGGATGTGGGTTACGTAATCATGTTCATCGTCCGCACTTGTGGGGGGAACCTCTTCTGTCCTCCGGTGTTCGGCTGCCGGGGCTCGACCCCGTCATCGCTGTGTAGTCCCTTATCTTTGTTTTCGGCGTTTAACTTGCCGGCCTGCTTGAACACCCGACATTCTCTGTTGGTGTGGTTGGCTGGCTTGTCGGGGGTGCCATGTATTTGGCACAAGTGATTGAGTATACGGTCCAAACTGGACGGGCCCGGAGTGCTTCTTTTGAATGGCTTTTTCCGCTGACCGGGTTTAGAGCCTCTAAATCCGGCATTGACTGCCGTATCCTTGGTATTGTCGCTGTTCACGCGGCGCTTATGTTTGTTGCGACATGACCTGCCATTGCTATCCTTGGTATCTGAAGTACCGTGGTTCTTTGAGATGTTATTGCTGCGAGCCAGCCAGCTGTCCTCTCCCGCGCAAAAGCGGGTCATGAGTGTTGTCGGTGTCAAAACCGGCGGATCTCGGGTAGGGGGTCCCGAACTGTGCATCTAGGCCGGATGGTAATAGGAGCCAGGGACACAATGTTTTACCCAGGTTCAGGCCCTCTTGATGGAGGTAAAACCCTACGTCCTGCTTGATTAATATTGATGATATGGGTAGTACAAGAGTAGATCTACCACGAGATCAAAGAGGCTAAACCCTAGAAGCTAGCCTATGGTATGATTGTTGTTCGTCCTACGGACTAAAACCCTCCGGTTTATATAGACACCAGAGAGGCCTAGGGTTACACAGAGTCGGTTACAATGGGAGGAGATCTACATATCTGTATTACCAAGCTTGCCTTCCACGCCAAAGAAAGTCCCATCCGGACACGGGACGAAGTCTTCAATCTTGTATCTTCATAGTCCAAGAGTCCGGCCAAATATTATAGTCTGGCTATCCGGGCACCCCCTAATCCAGGACTCCCTTAGTAGCCCCTGAACCAGGCTTCAATGACGACGAGTCTGGCGCGCAGATTGACTTTGGCATTGCAAGGCGGGTTACTCCTCCGAATACTTCATATAAGATTTTGAACACAAGGATAGTGTCCGGCTCTGCAAAATAACTTCCACATACTGTCGTAGAGAGAATAATATTTACACAAATCTAATTTGCTGGCGTATTCCGTAGCGTGTCATCACGCCACAGCCAAGCCTTTATTTGAACTGTTTTTACTGTCCCACCTCAGCACGTTTTGCGAGGCGGTTTCCTTGGCACGTCTTGTCGAAGCAGAGATCGTGTCCCCTTATCTCGGGATTCTCATCAATACGGGCATGGGTAACCCAGCCACGCCATTGATTACGGCGCTTGGGAGATAAGCGAGTTCTACCAGGCTGGTGGGGATGCATAGTTTCGTCCTCCCATATAAGGGGATAAGGATCCGCCTTTCCATCCACGCCTTCTTCCTCCTTTGCTCATCCATTCTCGCGCACTCAAGCTCCAGCGCCCAAGTCCGCACTCCCCACCTCAACCTTCTCCAGCCATGTCCGGAGCGGGAGGCAAGTGGATGGTCTCCTCCGTTATGGAGGGACACATCATGAAGCTGAGGAAAGCCGGATACTTGTCTGACGACATCGCGCACCGGCTCCCCGATGAGGGGCAGCTCATCCCCACCCCTAGGCCCCATGAGAGGGTGGTGTTCCTCACCCATTTCCTCTGCGGACTAGGCTTCCCTCTCCACCCATTTTTTCGGGGACTCATGTTCTACTATGGCCTGGACTTCCACGATCTGGCCCCGAACTTCATCCTCAACATCTCGGCGTTCATCGTCGTGTGCGAGGCCTTCCTCTGCATCCAACCCCACTTCGGCCTATGGCTGAAGACCTTCAATGTCAAGCCGAAGGTAGTGGGCGGCCTCCAGGCGGAGTGCGGAGGCGCCATGGTGGGCAAGATGCCCAACGTCCTATGGCTCGAGGGCTCCTTCATGGAGACCATAAAGGGGTGGCAATCGGGGTGGTTCTACATCACTATGCCGCATGACCCTAAATGGGTCGCAGCCCCCGAGTTCCGATCCGGAATCCCTACGCGGCTCACCTCCTGGAAAGAGAAGGGCCTGCCGTGGGGTAAAAAAGGAGAGCTGACCGGACTCCAAACATGCTCCAAAACCTGGTGAGCAAGAAGCTCAAACTTGTTAACGTAGTCCAGGTCATGCTCATCCGCCGGATCCTCCCGTGCCAACAACGGGATTTCAGCTTGTGGGAGTTCAACCCGGCCCAGCACCGAACTCTGAGCAGGCTCTTCGACACAACGTACAAAGATGCCTGGAAGGTGCTATTCAAGGGCGCCGTGGCTCCCGCATCCGCTACCGAGGATCGCAGATTCAGCGTGCAATGTCAAGCCAACGCGGTAAGCTATTTTTTACCTCTTATAGGATATTTGTCTTTCGTAGTTTGACTCTATGTGTGATCTAAGCCCCCGTTCCTTTGACAGGACTGGCAGAGGACGGCTGAATAGATCAACTGTCCGGCTCCTTTGCCCAAAGACCCAGCGGATGCCCGCTTGGCGGAGCTGCTGGTTTCGGCACCTTACGTGGTGCCAGAGAAGAAGGCCAAGAAGAAGGCCACGGGAACCCGGAAGAGTTCCCGGCGCCCGGTGGACTCGGACTCATCGTCCAATGACTCCGAGGCGCACTCCTCCCACGAAGACGAGGAGGAGGAAAGAGAGGTCTCTTCCCCAGCAAGGGGAGAAAAGAAAAGGAAGGTGCGCGCCAACTGGGGAAGCCGGAGGGTCCAAGAAAGGGAGGACCCTCCCTACGGACTACTCCACCAATGCCGATGACGGCGAAGAGGAGTGGCCGCTCATGGCCAAGCCCCTGGCAAAATCGTAAGTATTCGGATACCTGAGTGACTCATGGCGTTCCTTTATTGCACAGCTTCTCCTGACGCCGAATATAATTATGCAGTCCGCCCAAAGCCCGGCTCGACGCGTCGTCGAGCGGCTCCCTGGATTCGTCGAATGTGAATAGTTTTTCACTTCCGACCGCTACCTCCCCCCGCCCTACGGACGACGCCGAGGTGTTGTCCTAAAAGGTTCCAAGCCAGGAGGAGGTGGTCCTGGAGGCGCCGCAAGGCGACCTCCCGGACTCCAGGCGCAAAGGGGAAAAACCCCCAAGGGCTCCAAGTCCGGCCCTGGGCCGGACACTGCACCGGAACCTTCAATGGTTCCAGAGTCCGGCAGGCGGCCCCCTAGTAAGAAGGGCAAGCCTACGACGCCGGTGACCTCCGTCCAACCAGAGGCACCGGATAATTTGCTGGAGGTGCTTAACGGCGCCTCCATCGACGAGGAGCACCGCACTATTATGAGTGCGGTGATCCAGAAGGTTCAGTCCGCCAAAAGCGGGCTTACTGAAGCCTGTGCCAGCCTGCTAACAGGCTTTGAGGTATGTGAAAAATATGTGAAAATATTACCGCGTAGACAGTAGCCCCTGATGCTTTGTTTGGCATTCAGAAAGAAAAGCCGAATAGAGGATCTAACAACATTCGCAGGAGTCTAACATAATTAAGTCGATATGCGTATGCAGGCTTCGCTGCTGGCCTCTGCCGCACTGACTGCAGAGGTGGATGCGCTGAAGTAGAGCCTCGAGCGGTCTGAGCAAGAGCTCGGCCTTGCTAAAAAGGAGCTTGAGGAAAAAGAAGGTAAGTAATACCTTGTGGAGTATATTTAAAAAGATGCAGTTGCAAAAAATGACAGGATAGCTATTGGTGTCCTAGGGGCCACGACTGAGGTGGTGACCCTTAAGCAAGCCCTTTCCGAGGCCGAAAAGAAGGCGTCCACGGAGCACACCGAGCGGGAGAAACATGAGGCGCGGGTTGGCGAGAGTCTGAGCTCGCGACGGCCCTTGAAAGCGCCAAGTCTGCCAAGGCCGAAGCCCAGAAAGGCCTCCAGGAAGTTGAGGCGATGAAGAAGATAGTGGCAGGTAAGGCATTCTTTATGCAAAGCAAGCACATGAAAGTAAATTACTTGTTACTTACCCGAATCCAGAGTTCTCTAGGAGCATTCGCAGATTTGCCCCGTAGCATGTCAGATGCCACCGCCTTCTACCGGGCCGAGGAGGGCAGCTCGACAGAGAAGGTGTTCTGGTCTCAGTATGCTGAGGCCGGACACTCGATGCCCTTGAGAGACCAGCTGAAGCAACTGGTCGAGCTCCATAAGGTGGCCGAACAAGCCATGAAGGGCCTTATAGTTCGGCTGTGGCCTGGAGAGGCCCTACCTGGGAGCTACTTCGGGCTGGTGAGGCGGCTGGTGGATGCCTGTCCGTGGCTTGAAGTCGTCAAGCGCTCCGTCTGCATCGAAGGTGCCCATAGGGCGCTTGCCCGTGCTAAAGTGCACTGGGGCAAGATGGATGCGGAGAAGCTTGTGAAGGACGGGCCACCGCAAGGCAAGGAGCATCGCCACCCCGAGATGTATTATGAGGGCGTCCTGAAGGGCGCCCGCCTTGTGGCGGACGAATGTTCCAAAGATGTAATATTTGAGTGAACTTGTTCGTTTTATCCTGTGCGCTGAAAACTTGTTCATATGCGCTATGCAACACTTGTTTTAATTTAAAATATTACCTTCTATGCGGCCGTTTATCGAGTCTGAGAGATGGCGAGTCATCGGCTTTTGCCCCCATGCCACGAGTGTTGGGGTGTTCAGGATAAACCTGAGCACTCTTTTTCCCATTCTTGGGTCCTTCGAGGGAGGTGCTCAGCACAACGAACAAGGCAATCAGACTATAATGGGTTATCACTCTCACTTAGCCAGAGAATTCTATAATTTTAAATTTTGGCGAAGCCCCTAGTGTTCGGAAGATCGAGTTCGGGGCTCTATACACGCCTAGGCCGGACAAAGCCGACTCCTCGCTCTAAGCGGCATAAGTCTTTAGGGACTCGAAACCTCCCGAACAGCGACCAGCTCTCGCCCTATCATGACAGTCAGTTTTAGCTTTCTCTACTGAGGTGCTTAGCCCAGCTCAACCGGGGCATAATCGCAGTAGTTCTCCCAGCGCTACCTTAGCCGATATAGCGGAACGTAAGGTACCAAAACATGGGAGCCGGGCAAACCCAACTATTGACCAAAGACATGATTCGGAGCTGATGCATATAATGCTATAAGTTTGGAGGGCCGCACTTTGTGAAAGTGTTCGGACTTCTCACGCCGTATTATGGGGTACTTGAGCCCCTGGCGTATGGACCGTACCAAAGTGTACAGGTGCTAAATGTCATAACGGAACATATGTATTGAAAAAGAAATGAATAGAGAATGCAATAATAAGCTGAAGCTAAGCATTGTTTATTTTAAAAGGTTGCTGTGAAAGCAGAACGATACAAATAGTGCGATAAGCAAGAGATGGGACTATTTGACATGTCCCCCTCCAGGGGCGAGCTGCGAGACGGTATGTAAGACAGGTATTTTGCTCGTTATAGAGACCACCTGGGAATTCGACGTAGCTTTCTTCCTCCTTGGTTGTTGCATCGTGTGTTCGGCGGTTGTACTACCGGACAGGCCTTCCGAAGAGTGGAGTCCTGAAAGTAGGAAATAATGACAAAATCGGGAGCCCCTAGTGCGGTTGAGCCGCATTTTTGGGCGTGCCGTGGTCATGCCCCTCCCCCTGTGCGCATGGTATTTTCAGAGTGTAGTTATGTACGCGTAGTACTGATTTTGCAGTTTCGCAAGGGCTGGGGTTGGGGCCGTATTGCTATGCTTGCTCGGAACGTGCCAGGCGGTCTTGTTGTAGGTTACTCCGGGCGCGCTTGACGGTGTCCGGACATTTAATAGCCGGACTGGAGAATTGCCTTGAGAGGCTGCTTTGTACTTCCGCTGCGAGGGCCGCCGTGTGCTCCTCCGTTCAGAGAGAGCGTTCGGTGTTTCCATTGACCGTAATGACTCCTCGAGGGCCTGGCATCTTGATCTTGAGATATGCGTAGTGCGGCACCGCATTGAACTTTGCAAATGCGGTTCGTCCGAGCAGTGTGTGATAGCCACTGCGGAACTGGACTATGTCGAAGATTAACTCCTCGCTTCGGAAATTATCCGGGGATCCGAAGACCACTTCAAGTGTAACTGAGCCTGTACAGTTGGTCTCTACACCTGGTATGACGCCTTTAAAGGTTGTTTTTGTGGGTTTAATCCTTGAGGGATCTATGCCCATTTTCCGCACCGTATCCTGATAAAGCAGGTTCAGACTACTGCCGCCGTCCATAAGGACTCTAGTGAGGTGAAATCTGTCAATGATTGGGTCTAGAACCAATGCGGCGAATCCGCCATGGCGGATGCTAGTGGGGTGGTCCCTTCGATCAAAAGTGATCGGGCAGGAGGACCATGGGTTGAACTTTGGGGCGATTGGCTCCAACGCGTATACGTCCCTGAGTGCACGCTTCCGCCCCTTTTGGGGATGTGGGTTGCGTATATCATGTTCATCGTCCGCACTTGTGGGGGGAAGCCCTTCTGTCCACTATTGTTCGGCGGCCGGGGCTCTTCGTCCTCGTCGCTGTGCAGCCCCTTGTCTCTGTTTTCGGCATTTAACTTGCCGGCTTGCTTGAACACCCAACAATCCATGTTGGTGTGATTAGCTGGTTTTTCGGGGGTGTCATGTATCTGGCACGAGCGATCGAGTATAGGGTCCAAACTGGATGGGCCCGGAGTGTTCCTCTTAAATGATTTTTTCTGCTGACCAGGCTTAGAGCCTCTGAATCTGGCATTAACTGCCGTATCTTCAGCGTTGTCGCTGTTAATGCGGCGCTTGTGCTTGTTGCGATGCGACCTGCCATTGCTATCCTTTGTATCCAAATTACCAGGGCTCTTGGTCATGTTATTGCTACGAGCCAGCCAGCTGTCTTCTCCCGCACAAAAGCGGGTCATGAGTCTCGTGAGGGCTGCCATAGATTTCGGCTTTTCCTGTCCAAGGTGCCGGGCAAGCCACTCGTCACGGATGTTATGCTTGAAGGCTGCTAGGGCCTCTGCGTCCGGACAGTCGACGATTTGATTTTTCTTAGTTAGGAACCGTGTCCAGAATTGTCTGGCTGATTCTTCTGGCTGCTGAATTATGTGGCTCAGGTCATCGGTGTCTGGTGGTCACACATAAGTGCCCTGGAAATTGTCGAGGAATGCGGCTTCCAGGTCCTCCCAAAAACCAATTGATTCTACTGGCAGGCTATTAAGCCAATGCCGAGCTAGTCCTTTAAGCTTGAGTGGGAGGTATTTGATGCCGTGTAGATCATCGCCACGGGCCATGTGGATATGAAGGATATAGTCCTCGATCCATACCGCAGGATCTGTTGTGCCATCTTATGATTCAGTGTTTACGGGTTTGAAACCCTCTGGGATTTGATGATACATTACTTCATCTGTGAAGCATAGTGGGTGTGCGGCGCCTCTGTACTGGGCTATATCACGACGTAACTCAAATGAGCTTTGTCTGCTCTGTTCGGCCCGGCCGGATTTACTGTATCCAGCGTGACGGTTATCGTCTCGTGTCGTGGGGCGCCCGCGCGATCCGTAGATCGATCTTGTTTGCCTCGCCTTGTCTTCCAACATATCTCGCAGGTCTAGCGCATTTCCTCGTGCCTTGGTATTTTTGAGCGACGCCGGGGTGCGACTTGAGTGGAGGGCCGGGAGGATTCTCTGTCGCGGCCGTGAGGTGGCCGGTCAGCCGCATCATGCGCTGGTGATGTAGGCTTAAGTGCTTCCTCCTCTAAACGGGGTAGCAACCTGCGCTTTGGGTAGCTCTTGGAGGGGCGTTCGAGTTCGTATTCCTCGGCCGCAAGGACTTCCGTCCATCTGTCGGCTAGCAAGTCCTGATCAGCTCTAAGTGGTTGCTGTTTTTTCTTAAGGCTACTCACCGTGGCCATAAGCCTGCGCTTAAAGTGCTCTTGTTCGACGGGATCCTCAGGCACGACAAATTCGTCATCGTCGAGGCTTGCCTCGTCTTCGGAGGGAGGCATGTAATTATCATCCTCTTCTTCTCTGTCCACCGCTCTCTCAGGGGGGCTGGCTTCTCCATCCTCCTCCGCTGAATCTTGCTGGAGGGAATTGTCTTCAGCACTGTCCGGGGTGTTATTATCTCCCATGCCGGCATCACCGTTTTTGCTTTGGCAGGACTTAGAGCGGCGCCGCTGACGCCGGCGCTTGGGTTGCTTCTTGGAGGGGTCGTCCCCCGTTGTTCCGTCACCATTGCCTTCTTTGGGTGTATCCACCATATATATTTCATATGACGAGGTGGCTTTCCAGTGCCCTATAGGTGCTGGTTCATGTTCGTCTCCTACATCATCGTCCATACCGTCGATGTCTTCGGAGTCGAAGTCGAGCATGTCAGTTAAATCATCGACAGTGGCTACGAAGTGGGTAGTGGGTGGGCGTCGAATTTCTTCGTCGTCCGCATCCCAATCCTGTTGGCCATAGTCCGGCCAGGGCTCTCCTGACAAAGAGAGAGACCTCACTGAATTCAGAATGTCGCCGAAGGGCGAGTGCTGAAAGATATCCGCAGCGGTGAATTCCATGATCGGCGCCCAATCAGATTCGATTGGCAGGGGCGCGGAAGGTTCGGAGTCCGGAAAAGAGTCTGACACCTTGGAGTCACGGGCTTCGCAGAGGATGAGGCTGGTGTTCGGCTCGATCGCCGTTGAGATTGCAGCCCTCGAGGTGGTGTCTAGCCACCCGTCCTCGATCGGCGCAGTTGGCTCCGAGCCAAGGGTCGGAGCTGATGCGGGCGCGACCTCTAGGGTATTGTTCGGCGGCAGAGCTAGGTCGTACCCATCGTGACAGTGCGGCGCGCCCGGTTGTGGCTCGAATCCGTCGAAGATCAAGTCTCCGCGGATGTCGGCCATGTAGTTCAAACTTCCAAATCTGACCTGATGGCCAGGGGCGTAGCTTTCAATCTGCTCCAGATGGCCAAGCGAATTAGCTAACAGTGCAAAGCCACCGAACACGAAGATCTGTCCGGGGAGAAAGGTCTCACCCTGGACCGCATCGTTGTTGATGATTGGAGGAGCCATCGGGCCTAAAGGTGACGACACAGAGGAACTATCAATGAAAGCACCAATGTCGGTGCCAAAACCGGCAGATCTCGGGTAGGGGGTCCCGAACTGTGCGTCTAGGCCAGATGGTAATAGGAGGCAGGGGACACAATGTTTTACCCAGGTTCGGGCCCTCTTGATGGAGGTAAAACCCTATGTCCTGCTTGATTAATATTGATGATATGGGTAGTACAAGAGTAGATCTACCACAAGATCAAAGAGGCTAAACCCTAGAAGCTAGCCTATGGTATGATTGTTGTTCGTCCTGTGGACTAAAACCCTGCGGTTTATATAGACACCAGAGAGGGCTAGGGTTACACAGAGTCGGTTACAATGGGAGGAGATCTACATATCTATATTGCCAAGCTTGCCTTCCACGCCAAGGAAAGACCCATCTGGACACGGGACGAAGTCTTCAATCTTGTATCTTCATAGTCCAAGAGTCCGGCCAAAGATTATAGTCCGGCTATCCGGACACCCCCTAATCCAGGACTCCCTCAAGTGTCGTGAGGGCTGCCATAGATTTCGGCTTTTCCTGACCAAGGTGCCGGGCGAGCCACTCATTGCGGATGTTGTGCTTAAAAGCTTCTAGGGCCTCTGCATCCGGACAGTCGACAATTTGATTTTTCTTTGTCAGGAACCGTGTCCAGAATTTCCTGGCCGATTCCTCTAGCTGCTGAATTATGTGGCTCAAGTCATCGGCATCTGGTGGTCGCACATAAGTGCCCTGCAAGTTGTCAAGGAATGCGGCTTCCAGATCTTCTCGACAGCCAATGGATTCCGCTGGCAGGCTGTTGAGCCAATGCCGAGCTGGTCCTTTGAGCTCGAGTGGCTGCTGAATTATGTGGCTCAAGTCATCGGCATCTGGTAGTCGCACATAAGTGCCCTGGAAGTTGTCGAGGAATGCGGCTTCCAGATCTTCCCAACAGCCAATGGATTCCGCTGGCAGGCTATTGAGCCAATGTCGAGCTGGTCCTTTGAGCTTGAGTGGGAGGTATTTGATGGCGTGTAGATCGTCACCCGGGCCATGTGGATGTGCAGGAGGAAGTCCTCGATCCATACCGCAGGATCTATTGTGCCGTCGTATGATTCAATATTTACGGGTTTGAAACCCTCTGGGATTTGGTGATCCATTACTTCGTCTGTGAAGCATATGGGGTGTGTGGCGCCTCTGTAGTGGGCTATGTCACGACGCAGCTCGAATGAGTCTTGTTCGCTGTGTTCGGCCCGGCCAGATTTACTTTTACTGTATCTGGCGTGACGGTTATCGTCTCGCGTAGTGGCGCACCCTCGTGATCCGTAAATCGATCTTGCGTGTTTTGCTTTGTCCTCCAATACGTCTCGCAGGTCTAGCGTGTTTCCCCATGCCTTGTCATTTTTATTTGAGTGGCATCAGGGTTTGGGCTGAGTTTTTGGCTGAAATGCCTCTCTGTCGCGGCCACGAGGTGGCCGATCAGCCGCGTCATATGCTGGAGATGTAGGTTTTAATGCTTCCTCCTCCAGTCGGGGTAGCAACCTGCGCTTTGGGTAACTCTTGGAGGGGCGTTCGAGTTCATTCCTCGGCCGCAAGGAGTTCAGTCCATCTGTCAGCTAGCAAATCTTGATCAGTTTGAAGCTGCTGCTGCTTTTTCTTAAGGCTATTTGCCATGGCTATAAGCCGGCGGTTGAAGCGCTCTTGCTCGGCGGGATCCTCTGGCACGACAAATTCATCATCGTCGAGGCTTGCCTCGTCTTCGGAGGGAGGCATGTAATTATCATCCTCCGCCTCTCCATCTGCCGCTCTCTCGGGAGGGCTGGCTTCTCCATCCTCCTGCTCTAAATCTTGCTGGAGGGGATTGTTGTCGTCTTCGGCACTGTCCGGAGTGCTATTATCTCCTGTGCCGGTGTCACCGCTTTTGCTTTGGCGAGACTTAGAGTGGTGCCGCTGACGTCGACACTTGGGTTGCTTCTTGGAGGGGTCATCCTCCGCTGTCCCGTCGCCATTGCCTTATTTGGGTGTGTCCACCATGTATATATCATATGATGAGGTGGCTGTCCAGTGCCCTGTGGGCAGTGGTTCCTCTTTGTCTCCCGCATCGTCGTCCATACCGTCGATGTCTTCGGAGTTGAAGTCGAGCATGTTGGTCAAATTGTCGACAGTGGCTACTAAGTGGGTGGTGGGTGGGCGGCGAATTTCTTCGTCATCCACATCCCAATCTTGCTGAACATAGTTCGGCCAGGACTCTCCTGACAGGGAGAGAGACCTTAATGAGTTCAGCATGTCGCCGAAGGGCGAGTGCCAAAAGATATCCGTGGAGGTGAACTCCATGATCGGTGCCCAGTCGGATTCGATAGGCACGGGCGCAGGCGGTTCGGAGTCCGTGGCCGGGGAAGAATCCGACAATTTGGTGTCACGGCTCTCGTGAAGGGTAAGGTCAATACTTGGCTCGATCGCCGTTGAGAATGCGGCCTCCGTGGCGGGGTCTATTCCCCCGTCTGTGGATGGCGCAGTCGGCTCCGAATTGAGGGTCGGAGCGGTTGCCGGTGCGATCTCCTGCACACTGTCTGATGGTAGAGCTAAATCATGCTCATCGTGACCGTGCGGCGTACTCGGCAGGGGCTCGAATCCGTCGAAGATCAAGTCTCCGTGGATGTCGGCCGTGTAATTTAAGCTTCCAAACCTAACCTCGTGGCCAGGGGCGTAACTCTTGATCTGCTCTAGATGGCCAAGCGAGTTGGCCCGCAGTGCGAAGCCGCCGAATACAAAGATCTGTCCGGGGAGAAAAGTCTCACCCTGGACTACATTGCTATCGATGATCGAAGGAGCCATCAAGCCTAAGGATGACGACACAGAGGAACTCTCAATGAAAGCACCAATGTCGGTGTCAAAACCGGCGGGTCTTGGATAGGGGGTCCCAAGTTGTGCGTCTAAGGCGGATGGTAACAGGAGGCAGGGGACACGATGTTTTACCCAGGTTCGGGCCCTCTTGATGGAGGTAAAACCCTACGTCCTGCTTGATTGTTCTTGATAATATGAGTAGTACAAGAGTTGATCTACCACGAGATCAGAGAGGGTAAACCCTAAAAGCTAGCCTATGGTATGATTGTATGTTGTCCTATGGACTAAAACCCTCCGGTTTATATAGACACCGGAGGGGGCTAGGGTTACACAGAGTCAGTTACAAGGAAGGAGATCTACATATCCGTATTGCCAAGCTTGCCTTCCACGCCAAGGAGAGTCCCATCCAGACACGAGACAAAGTCTTCAATCTTGTATCTTCATAGTCCAGCAGTCCGGCCAAAGGATATAATCCGGCTGTCCGGATACCCCCTAATCCAGGACTTCCTCAAGGGGGCGAATCCTACTTGGACTAGGAGTCCAAGTAGGACTCCCCCTTGGCGCGCCCCTATTGGCCGCCGACCTCCTCCTCCCCCTTTATATATGGGGGCTAGGGGGCACCCCAACGGCACACCAAGAATTCTCTTAGCCGTGTGCGGTGCCCCCCTCCACAGTTTACTCCTCTGGTCATAGCGTCGTAGTGCTTAGGCAAAGCCCTGCGCGGATCACATCACCATCATCGTCACCACGCCGTCGTGCTAACAGAACTCTTCCTCGAACCTCTACTGGATCAAGAGTTCGAGGGACGTCATCGAGCTGAATGTGTGCAGAACACGGAGGTGTTGTACGTTCGGTACTTGGATCGGTTGGATCGTGAAGACGTTTGACTACATCAACCGCTTTAAGATAACGCTTCCGCTTTCGATCTATGAGGGTACGTGGACACACTCTCCCCGTCTCGTTGCGATGCATCTCCTAGATAGATATTGCGTGATTGTAGGAAATTTTTTGAAATTGCATGCTACGTTCCCAAAAGTGGCATCAGAGCTAGGTCTATGCGTAGATGATATGCATGAGTAGAACACAAAGAGTTGTGGGCGATAATAGTCATACTGCTTACCACCAACGTCTTAATTTGATTCGGCGGTATTGTTGGATGAAGTGGCCCGGACCAACATTACATGAGCACGTTCATGAGACCGGTTCTACCGACGTGCTTTGCACACAGGTGGCTGGCGGTGTCTGTTTCTCCAACTTTAGTTGAATCGAATTTGACTATGACTGGTCCTTGTTGAAGGTTAAAACAACACATTTGACGAAAAATCGTTGTGGATTTTTGATGCGTAGGTAAGAATGGTTCTTGCTAGAAGCTCGTAGCAGCCACGCAAAACTTGCAAAAACAAAGTAGAGGACGTCTAACTTGTTTTTGCAGGGCATGTTGTGATGTGATATGGTCAAGACATGATGTGATATAAGTTATTCTATGAGATGATCATGTTTTGTAGAAGTTATCGGCAACTGGTAGGAGCCTTATGGTTGTCGTTTTATTGTATGAAATGCAATCGCCATGTAATTGCTTTACTTTATCACTATGTTGTAGCGTTATTCGTAGAAGCAATAGTTGGCGAGATGACAACGACGCTACGATGGAGATCAAGGTGTCAAGCCGGTGATGATGGAGATCATGACGGTGCTTTAGATATGGAGATCAAAGGCACAAGATGATGATGGCCATATCATGTCACATATTTTGATTACATGTGATGTTTATCTTTTATGCATCTTATTTTGCTTAGTACAGCGGTAGCATTATAAGATGATCCCTCACTAAATTTCAAGGTATAAGTGTTGTCCCTGAGTATGCACCATTGCTACAGTTCATCATGCCGAGACACCACGTGATGATCGCGTGTGATAAGCTCTGCGTTCACATACAACAAGTGCAAGCCAGTTTTGCACGTGCAGAATACTCGGGTTAAACTTGACAAGCCTAGCATATGCAGATATGGCCTCGGAACACTAAGACCGGAATGTCGAATGTGAATCATATAGTAGATATGATCAACATAGAGATGTTCACCATTGAAAACTATTCCATCTCACGTGATGATCGGACATGGTTTAGTTGATATGGATCACGTGATCATTTAGATGACTAGAGGGATGTCTATCTAAGTGGGAGTTCTTAAGTAATATGATTAATTGAACTTAATTTATCATGAACTTAGTCCTGACAGTATTTGCATTTCTATGTTGTAGATCAATAGCTTGCGATGTAGCTCCCCGTTCATTTTTTATATGTTCCTAGAAAAAACTAAGTTGAAAGATGATAGTAGCAATGAGGCGGACTGGGTCCATGATCCAAGGATTATCCTCATTGTTGCACAGAAGAATTGTGTCCTTGATGCACCGCTAGGTGACAGACCTGTTGCAGGAGCAGATGCAGACGTTATGAATGTTTGACAAGCTCGGTATGATGACTACTTGGTAGTTTAGTGCACCATGCTCTGTGACTTAGAACCGGGACTTCAAAAATGTTTTGAACGACATGGAGCATATGAGATGTTCCAAGAGCTGAAAATGATATCTTAGACTCATGCCCATGTTAATAGGTACGAGACCTCTGACAAGTACTTTGCCTACAAGATGGAGGAGAATAGCTCAGCTAGTGAGCATGTGCTCAGAATGTCTGGGTACTACAATCACTTGAATTAAGTGGGAGTTAATATTCCACATAAGATAGTGATTGACACAGTTCTCTAGTCACTATCACTAAGTTACTAGTGTAGGGGAACACAGTATTTCAAAAAAAAATTACCTACGATCACACAAGATCTATCTAGGAGATACATAGCAATGAGCAGGGAGAGTGTGTCCACGTACCCTCGTAGACCGAAAGAGGAAGCGTTTAGTAATGTGGTTGATGTAGTTGAACATCTTCACGATCCAACCGATCCAAGTACCGAACATACGGCACCTCCGTGTTAAGCACACGTTCAGCACGATGACGTCCCTCGAGCTCTTGATCCAGTTGAGGACAAGGTAGAGTTCCGTCAGCACGACGGCGTGGCGATGGTGATGATGAAGTTACCGGCTCAGGGCTTCGCCTAAGCACTATGACGATATGACCGAGGTGTTGAACTATGGAGGGGGACACCACACACGGCTAAGAGATTGTCTGTTGTGCCTTTGGGGTGCCCCTCTGCCCCCGTATATAAAGGAGGGGAGGAGGAGGCCGGCCAACAAGGGGCGCGCCAGGGAGAGGGCAGTCCTACTAGGACTCCAGTCCTAGTAGGATTCGGCCCCACCCTTTTTCCTTCTACCGAAGGGGGAAAAGGGGAAGGAGAGGGAGTAGGAGAAGGAAAGGGGGGTGGCGCCCCCTTCTCAAGTCTAGTTCGGCCTCCTCCCTTGTGGGGGGCGCACCAGGCCCTTGTGGGATGGTTAGCCTCCCTCCTATGGTCCATAAGGCCCATATCTTTCCCGAGGGGTTCCGATAACCCCTCCGGTACTCCGGTATGTACCCGATACACTCCAAAAACCTTCCGGTGTACGAATACTATCTTCCGATATATGAATCTTTACCTCTCTACCATTTCGATACTCCTCGTCATGTATATGATCTCATCCGGGACTCCGAACAAACTTTGGTTTCATCAAAACATGAAACTCATAATACAAATCATCATCGAACGTTAAGCGTGCGGACCCTACGGGTTCGAGAACTATGTAGACATGACCGAGACACATCTCCGGTCAATAACCAATATCAGAACCTAGATGCTCATATTGGCTCCTACATATTCTATGAAGATCTTTATCGGTCAAACCGCATAACAACATACGTTGTTCCCTTTGTCATCGGTATGTTACTTGCCCGAGATTCGATCGTCGGTATCATCATACCTAGTTCAATCTCGTTACTGGCAAGTCTCTTTACTCGTTTCGTAATGATCATCCTGCAACTAACTCATTTGTTACATTGCTTGCAAGGCTTATAGTGATGAGCATTACCGAGAGGGCCCAGAGATACCTCTCCGATACTCGGAGTGACAAATCCTAATCTCGATCTATGCCAACTCGACAAACACCATCGGAGACACCTGTAGAGCATCTTTATAATCACCCAGTTTACATTGTGATGTTTGATATCACACTAAGTGTTCCTCCGGTATTCGGGAGTTGCATAATCTCATAGTCATAGGAACATGTGTAAGTCATGAATAAAGCAATAGCAATGAACTAAATGATCAAAGTGCTAAGCTAACAGATGGGTCTTGTCCATCACATCATTCTCTAATGATGTGATCCCGTTCATCAAATGACAACACATGTCTATGGTTAGGAAACTTAACCATCTTTGATTAACGAGCTAGTCTAGGAGAGGCATACTAGGGACACTATGTTTGTCGATGTATTCACACATGTACTAAGTTTCCGATTAATACAATTCTAGCATGAATAATAAACATTTATCATGATATAAGGAATATAAATAACAACTTTATTATTGCCTCTAGGGCATATTTCCTTCAGGCTGCCACTTGCACTAGAGTCAATAATCTAGTTCACATCGTCATATGATTTAACACCAATAGTTCACATCTTTATGTGATTAGTTCTCATCTCCATGTGACTAACACCCAAAGGGTTTTCTAGAGTCAATAATCTAGTTCACATCGCTATGAGATTAACACCGAAAGAGTACTAAGGTGTGATCATGTTTTGCTTGTGAGAGAAGCTTAGTCAATGGGTGTGTCACATTCAGAGCCGTATGTATTTTGCAAATTTTCTGTGTCTACAATGCTCTGCATGGAGCTACTCTAGCTAATAGCTCCCACTTTCAATATGTATCCAGATTGAGACTCAGAGTCATCTGGATTGGTGTAAAACTTGCATCGACGTAACTCTTTACGACAAACTCTTTATCACCTCCATAACCGAGAAATATCTCCTTAGTCTTCTAAGGATAATTTTCACCATTGTCAAGTGATCCACTCCTGGATCAATATCGTACCCCCTTGCCAAACTCATGGCAAGGTACACAATAGGTTTGGTACACAACATAGCATACTTTATAGAACCTATGGCTGAGGCATAGGGAATGACTTTGACTCTCTTTCTATCTTCTGACGTGGTCGTGTTTTGAGTCTTACTCAATTTTACACCTTGCAATATAGGCAATAACTCCTTCTTTGACTGTTCCATTTTGAACTACTTCAAAAATCTTGTCAACATATGTACTCGCTAAAAAATCTTATTAAGCATCTTGATCTATCTCTATAGATCTTGATGCCCAATATGTAACCAGCTTCACCGAGGTCTTTATTTGAAAAACTCCTTTCAAACACTCCTTTATGCTTTCCAGAAAATTCTACATCATTTCCAATCAACAATATGTCATTCACAAAATACTTATCAAAAAGGTTGTAGTGCCCCCACTCACTTTCTTGTAAATACAGGCTTCTCCAAAAGTCTGTATAAAACTGATATGTCCATTTTGCATCATGCTTTTATATCAATATTTATTGCATTATGGGCTGTTATTACACATTATGTCACAATACTTATGCCTATTTTCTCTTATTTTACAAGGTTTACATAAAGAGGGAGAATGCCGGCAGGTGGGATTCTGGGCTGGAAAAGGAGCAAATATTAGAGACCTATTCTGCACACCCCCAAAAGTCCTGAAACTTCACGGAAGACGTTTTCAGAATATATAAAAAATACTGAGCGCAAGAAGTTCACTAGGGGGGCCACACCCTGCCCACGAGGATGAGGGCGCACCCCCCTACCTCGTGGCCCCCCTGGTGGCCCTCCGATGGCCATCTTCTACTATATGGAGTCTTTTGATGAGGAAAAAATCATAAGCCATCTCCTCGGATGAAACTCCGCCGCCACGAGGCGAAACCTTGGCGGATCCAATCTAGGGCTCCGACAGAGCGGTTCTACCGGGGAAAATTCCCTCCGGGTGGGGGAAGCCATCGCCATCGTCATCACCAACGCTCCTCTCATCGGGAGAGGGCAATCTCCATCAACATACTTTTGTTGTAGTTGCGGATGCTTGCAATAGAGGTTAATCATAAGTGGGATGCTTGTCCAAGTAAGGACAGTACCCAAGCACTGGTCCACCCACATACCAAATTATCAAAGAACCGAACGCGAATCATATGAATGTGATGAAAACTAGCTTGACGATATTCCCATGTGTCCTTGGGAGCGCTTTTCTCTATATAAGAGTTTTTCCAGGCTTGTCCTTTGATACAAAAAGGATTGGGACACCTTGCTGCACTTTATTTAATTTTGTTACTTGTTTCTCGTTACAAATTATCCTATCACAAAACTATCTGTTACCACTTATTTCAGTACTTGCAGAGAATACCTTGCTGGAAACCGCTTATCATTTCCTTCTGCTCCTTGTTGGGTTCGACACTCTTACTTATCGAAAGGACTACGATATATCCCCTATACTTGTGGGTCATCAAGACTCTTTTCTGGCGCCGTTGCCGGGGAGTGAAGCGCCTTTGGTAGGTGGAATTTGGTAAGGAAAATTTATATAGTGTGCTGAAATTTACTGTCACTTGTTACTATGGAAAGTAATCCTTTGAGGGGCTTGTTCGGGGTATCTTCACCCCGACCAGTAGAGCAAAGAGTTGCTCCTCAACCTACTGAACCTACTGAAAATGAAAATGTCTGCTTTGAAATTCCTTCGGGCATGATAGAAAAACTGCTAGCTAATCCTTTTGCAAGAGACGGAACAACGGATCCTGATGAACACCTAATATATGTGGATGAAGTTTGTGGATTATTTAAGCTTGCAGGTGTACCCGGAGATGTTATTAAGACGAAGGTCTTCCCTTTATCTTTGAAGGATGATGCATTGACATGGTATAGGTTGTGTGATGATACGGGGTCATGGAACTACAAACGATTGAAACTGGAATTTCATCAGAAGTTTTATCATATGCATCTTGTTCATCGTGATCGCAATTATATATATAATTTTTGGCCTCGCGAAGGAGAAAGCATCGCTCAAGCTTGGGGGAGGCTTAAATCAATGTTATATTCATGCCCCAATCATGAGCTCTCAAGAGAGATGATTATTCAAAATTTATATGCTCAGCTTTCTGATAACAATCGCACCATGCTCGATACTTCTTGTGTTGGCTCTTTTATGACGAAGACTATTGAATTCAAATGGGATTTATTGGAATGCAAATCTGAAGATTGGGACCTCGACGAAGGTAAGGAGTCAGGTATGACACCTAAGTTTGATTGTGTTAAATCTTTTATGGATACCGATGTTTTCTGTAAATTTAGCACTAAATATGGACTTGACTCTGAGATAGTAGCTTCTTTCTGTGAATCTTTTGCTACTTATGTTGATCTCCCCAAGCAGAAGTGGTTTAAATATCATCCTCGCATAGAAGTAAAAGTAGCTGCACCTATTAAAGTTGAAGAAAATACTATCACTTATAATGATCCTATTGTTCCTACTTCTTATGTTGAGAAACCACCTTTCCCTATTAGGATAAAGGATCATGCTAAAGCTTCAACTGTGGTTCGTAAAAGCAATATTAGAACATATACACCTCCCAAGAAAGTTAAAGTTGAACCTAATATTGCTATTGTTAAAGATCTTTTGGCTGATAATATTGATTGGCATGTTATTTATTTCTGTGATGAAACTGCTAGAATTGCTAAACCTTATGCTAAAGATAAACCTAGACCTGTGGTAGGCATGCCTATTATTTCTATTAAAATAGGAGATCATTGTTATCATGGCTTATGTGATATGGGTGCCAGTGCTAGTGCAATACCTACTGACCTATATAGAGAAATTATGTATGATATTGCACCCGTTGAGTTAGAAGATATTGATGTCACAATTAAACTTGCCAATAGAGATACTATTTCACCAATGGGAATTGTTAGAGATGTTGAAGTCTTATGTGGGAAAACTAAATATCCTGTTGATTTTCTTGTTCTTGGTTCCCCACAAGATAGCTTTTGTCCCATTATATTTGGTAGACCCTTCTTAAACACTGTTAATGCTAAGATAGATTGCAAAAAGGATGTTGTTACTATCAGTTTAGATGATATGTCTCATGAATTTAATTTCTCTAAATTTAGTAGACAACACCGTGAAGAAGAATTACCTAGTAATGATGAAATTATTGGTCTTGCTTCTATTGCCGTACCTCCTAGTGATCCTTTAGAACAATATTTGCTAGACCATCAAAATGATATGTTTATGAATGAAAGAAGGGAAATAGATGAAGTATTCTTTAAACAAGAACCTAGTCTGAAACACAATTTTCCTGTTGAAATCCTAGGGGATCCTCCTCCACCCAAGGGTGATCCCGTGTTTGAGATTAAACCATTGCCTGATACTCTTAAATATGCTTATCTTGATGAGGAAAAGATATATCCTGTTATTATTAGTGCTAACTTTTCAGAGCATGAGGAAGAGAGATTATTGAAAACTCTGAAGAAGCACCGTGCTAGTATTGGGTATACTCTTGATGATCTTAAGGGCATTAGTCCCACTCTATGTCAACATAAAATAAATTTGGAAGAAGATGCTAAACCAGTTCATGATCATCAATGACGGCTGAATCCTAAAATGAAAGAAGTGGCAAGAAAGGAAATACTAAAGCTCCTTGAGGCAGGTATAATCTATCCCGTTGCTGATAGTCAGTGGGTAAGTCCTGTCCATTGTGTCCCTAAGAAGGGAGGTATTACTATCGTTCCTAATGATAAAGATGAATTGATTCCTCAAAGAATTATTACAGGTTATAGGATGGTAATTGATTTCCGCAAATTAAATAAGGCCACTAAAAAGGATCATTACCCCTTACCTTTTATCGATCAAATGCTAGAAAGATTATCCAAACATACACATTTTTGCTTTCTAGATGGTTATTCTGGTTTCTCTCAAATACCAGTGTCAGCCGAGGATCAATCAAAGAATACTTTTACTTGCCCTTTTGGTACTTTTGCTTATAGACGTATGCCTTTTGGTTTATGTAATGCACCTGCTACCTTTCAAATATGCATGATGGCTATATTCTCTAACTTTTGTGAAAAGATTTGTGAGGTTTTCATGGATGATTTCTCCGTCTATGGATCTTGTTTTGATGATTGCTTGAGCAACCGTGATCAAGTTTTGCAGAGATGTGAAGAAACTAATCTTGTCTTGAATTGGGAAAAGTGCCACTTTATGGTTAATGAAGGTATTGTCTTGGGGCATAAAGTTTCTGAAAGAGGTATTGAAGTTGATAAAGCCAAGGTTGATGCTATTGAAAAGATGCCATGCCCCAAGGACATCAAAGGTATAAGAAGATTCCTTGGTCACGCCGGATTTTATAGGAGGTTCATTAAGGACTTCTCAAAAATTTCTCGGCCTCTGACTAATCTATTACAAAAAGATATACCATTTGTCTTTGATGATGATTGTGTAGCAGCATTTGAAATACTTAAGAAAGCATTGATCTCTGCACCTATTGTTCAGCCACCTGATTGGAATTTACCCTTTGAGATTATGTCTGATGCTAGTGATTATGCTGTAGGTGCTGTTCTAGGGCAAAGAGTTGATAAGAAATTAAACATTATTCAATATGCTAGTAAAACCCTAGACAATGCTGAAAGAAATTATGCTACTACTGAAAAAGAATTCTTAGCAGTTGTATTTGCTTGTGATAAGTTCAGACCTTATATTGTTGATTCTAAAGTAACTATTCACACTGATCATGCTACTATTAAATATCTTATGGAAAAGAAAGATGCTAAACCTAGACTTATTAGATGGGTTCTCTTGCTACAAGAATTTGATTTACATATTGTTGATAGAAAGGGAGTTGAGAACCCCGTTGCAGACAACTTGTCTAGGTTAGAAAATGTGCTTGATGACCCACTACCTATTGATGATAGCTTTCCTGATGAGCAATTAAATGTCATAAATGCTTCTCATACTGCTCCATGGTATGCTGATTATGCTAATTACATTGTTGCCAAATTCATACCACCTAGTTTCACATACCAGCAAAAGAAAAACTTCTTCTATGATTTGAGGCATTACTTTTGGGAATACTCACATCTTTATAAAGAAGGAGTAGATGGTGTTATTAGAAGTTGTGTACCTGAGCATGAAAATGAACAGATCCTACGCAAGTGTTACTCCGAAGCTTATGGAGGACACCATGCTGGAGATAGAACTGCCCATAAGGTATTGCAATCTGGTTTTTATTGGCCTACTCTCTTGAGGGATGCACGTAAGTTTGTCTTATCTTGTGATGAATGTCAAAGAATTGGTAATATTAGTAGACGTCAAGAAATGCCTATGAACTATTCACTCGTTATTGAACCATTTGATGTTTGGGGCTTTGACTATATGGGACCTTTTCCTGCCTCTAATGGATATACACATATTTTAGTTGCTGTTGATTACGTTACTAAGTGGGTAGAAGCTATTCCAACTAGTAGTGCTGATAATAACACTTCTATTAAAATGCTTAAAGAAGTTATTTTTCCAAGATTTGGAGTCCCTAGATATTTAATGACTGATGGTGGTTCACATTTTATTCATGGCGATTTCCGTAAAATGCTTGCTAAGTATGATGTTAATCATAGAATTGCATCCCCTTATCACCCTCAGTCTAGTGGTCAAGTAGAATTGAGTAATAGAGAGCTCAAATTAATTTTGCAAAAGACTGTCAATAGGACTAGAAAGAATTGGTCCAAGAAACTTGATGATGCATTATGGGCCTATAGAACTGCATATAAAAATCCTATGGGTATGTCTCCGTATAAAATGGTTTATGGAAAAGCATGTAACTTACCTCTCGAACTAGAACACAAGGCATATTGGGCTATTAAAGAGCTCAATTATTATTTTAAACTTGCCGGTGAGAAGAGGTTATTTGATATTAGCTCACTCGATGAATGGAGAACCCAAGCCTACGAAAATGCCAAGTTTTTTAAAGAAAAAGTTAAAAGATGGCATGATAAAGGATACAAAAGCGTGAGTTTAATGTAGGTGATTATGTATTGTGAAAGTGTGTTATATCGACTAGAGGGGGGGGCGGGGTGAATAGGCGATTTTTATGAAAGTCTTCAAAACGTGGAAGTTATGAAGACAAACAGTAGAGATAAGCCTATCACTATGCAGCGAAAGTTAGATTACACTAGGCAAGCCATGGTCAAGTATTCAATAGAGTGAAAGCACAATGACAAGTAGCTGCAGTGTAATAAGGATCAGGTAGGAAGAAGTTATGAAGCCAAACAAATCATACAGTTACGTTGTGAAGACAAAAGGTATAGCAAGCGTGCACTGGCTTCACAGTGAGTAATAGTAAGTAAAAGGAAGTGAAGATGAAACCAGTGGCTCGTTGAAGACAATGATGTGTTGGACCAGTTCCAGTTGCTGTGACAACTATACGTCTGGTTGGAGCGGCTAGGTATTTAAACCTTAGGACACACAGTCCCGGACACCCAGTCCTGAACACGCAGCTCAGGACACCAAGTCCTCACCGTATTCTCCTTGAGCTAAGGTCACTTAGTCCTCGCCCAATCACTCTGGTAAGTCTTCAAGGTAGACTCCCAAACCTTCACAGACTTCGTTCACTGGCAATCCACAATGTCTCTTGGATGCTCTGAACGCGACGCCTAACCGTCTGGAGGATTCACAGTCCTCAAGTGTAATAAGTCTTCAGATCACACATACAAGAAGACTTAAGTGATGCCCAATGTTCTCTGGCTCTGGGTGGTTAGGGCTTTTCTCCTCGCTAGTAATTTTCTCTCAAAGGCTTCGAGGTGCGTTGCTCTCAAACGACAAAAGCCGTGCACTAAAATCTGAGCAGCCAACTGTTTATGGTTGTAGGGGGTGGGCTATTTATAGTCACTTGGCAACCCGACCTGATTTGTCCGAAATGACCCTGGGTCACTAAGGAACTGACACGTGTCTCAACGGTTAGATTTAAAACTCTCATGGCAACTTTACTTGGGCTACAAGCAAAGCTGACTTGTCTGGCTCTGGACAAGATTCGTTCTCATTGTCTTCACTCGAAGACATAGGTTTTTGGTTTAGGCATCACTTCAGTCATTCTGACTGGTTCTCCTAGACCCCACTTAACAGTACGGTGGTTCCTATGACTCAACACAAAAGAAAAAGAACTACGAAAGATCTAAGTCTTCGAGCTCCATAGGCTTCATAACGTGTCTTCTTTTGTCATAGTCTTCAATGTGAATATCTTCATATACCACCTTTGGCTTCAATGTCTTCATACATTTTTAGGGGTCATCTCTGGTAGTAAAACTGAATCAATGAGGGACTTCTACCTGTGTTATCCTGCAATTCTCACAAACACATTAGTCCCTCAACTAGGTTTGTCGTCAATACTCCAAAACCAACTAGGGGTGGCACTAGATGCACTTACAATCTCCCCCTTTTTGGTGATTGATGACAAACTAGTTGAAGTTTTCAACGGGGAATATAGTCTGTGAAATTGTAAAGGATAAGGAATTGTCTTCATAAGTTGCAAGGGCTCCCCCTGAAGATGTGCATACAAGTTAATTTGCTTTTGGAATGCAAATGCACATGGCAGGTTGTACTTGTGGAGATCCACTTCAGCTTATGATGACGATCCACTATGCATGTGAAGATATATGAAGATAATGACATGCATAATGGAAAATGGACGTCTGCAGAATGAGATAAGTGCAGAATTTATCGTCGCACATGCGGAATTTATCTTCGCAAACAGGGTGGAAAACAAGTAGCAGACGACCATCGAGTTTTAGTGTTACAACTCAAAGAACCAAATGAAGCAAAAACGAGAGTTGTAAGCACGAAGCAAAATATAGCAAAACATAAAGCACCCGCCCATATGGACCCGCTTGAAGACTATCAACCCATATGCTTCTCCCCCTTTTGTCAGCAAGGACCAAAAAGGTTTGAAGACATAGAGAGTCTACTCGTTCCCAGGAGCAGCAGGGTCATTGGAGGTGTTTGGCGGTGCAGAAGAGCTTGGAGGTGCTGAAGCAGGTGGCGGTGATGTAGCATCGTCTTCTTCATCAATGATTCTGGCAGTGACTGTGGCAGCAGATGAAGAAAACTCAGAGTCTTCAAGTGATGGTGTGTTGCGCATCACAGCCCTTCTAGGAGGTGTGGTGTCAAACTTGAATCGCTCAGTGAGGCCATCCTCTTCAAGTTCAGCTTCAGTACACATCATTGATAGCCCTTTCCATGTACGACGACAGGTTTCATGAGTGACGAAAGCATTCTTGGTTGCAAGATTTCGAAGACAATTAACATCCACCAAGAGGCTTTTCATCTGACGCCTTAGCCAGTCGTGGTGCCTATCTTGCTTTTGATGAAGGGACACAAGAAGCTCTCGCTCATTGAGAACATGAGCGCGCTTCTTGGGTCTTGAAGCAGTTGCACTATCAGTGGCTTCAGTTGAAGCAGGGTGTGGCGCACATGTAGTGCCAGCCAAAGGATACACCCTGGAGATGGCTTCAACACCTTCATCATTTTGAGTGAAGCTCTGGTGTTCTGCATTCTGAAGACTTAAAGGTTGCTTGGCAGGCTCAGGATATATAGCTTCAGCAGAGGTATCCACATCTGGCAAGAAGATCCGATGGTTTCAGGCTGAGGGCTAATACGAGATCGTAGAGTGCAGTTTGATCAGCCTCATCACCCAAGGAGCATAGAACTTCAAACCAAATAAATCTGAGCCTGACGCTGCAAGTTGGCGTATGAAGAAATCCTGTGCGTTGAAGCATTTGCCATGAAGGATATAGAATATGAGAGTCTTCATTGCACCCTCTATCTTGGCATGTGGAGAGTGTCCCTTAATGGGCCAGAGAGTCCGCCGGATGATGTGATATATGGTCCTGGGCAGGTACTCAAGGTCTTCAACGAAGAACTCAGTTGGATAGGGTGCATCATGGGGCAATGGCTTCATCATTGAGAGCATCTGACTCATATTTGGTTCAGGACTCTGGAATATGCTCTCAATAGCTTCAGCATGTAGTTGACAGCCTTCCTCGAAGAATTCGCCAGGAGTGGGCAGGCCGGTGAGCTCAATGATATCAAATGCAATGGCTTCAACATCAAGGCGCTTGTGCGGGAAGATGCGACCTTGGTTGTATAGGATGCATGAATAGTAGCTGCGCTGAGGATAGCTCCAGAACCTATCTGATGAAATCCTTTCCCTCGAATAGGGGTTATTGGAGCTGTTGAAGAACGTATTGTCTGCCTTGAAGCTATTGATGTCAAAGGAGCCAGGTGCTGATGCAGGACCTGGGAACCTTGGTAGCCTTGGGACTGGCTTCTGGACATGAGGCCTGTGCTCAACATGGTAATCAAATTGAGGACCTGCAGCAGACTCAGGAACAGAAGTGTCTGGATCAGTAGCTTCGCTGTCTGCTGAAGCTTTTGGTGGGGAGGGCTCCACATTGGCTTCAGTGTTGGTTGTGGCAGCCTCAACATTTTCAGCCTCCACTTGACTAGCTGGAGGGTCAGACTTAGGCACGTTCTCCTGGAGAACTGCTTCATGGTGTAGCGGGGGAGTAGGATCTTGTGGTACTTCTTCATTTTCTTCGGCTGATGCAGCTGGAATGTCTTCAGCATAAACTTGAGGCCTTGGACCTCTGCGAAGCCTGCGGAACACAGACGACGCCTGTGGGGTTGGAGTGGGCTGGGCCTCAAGCTCTTCTTCCTCTTGAGGGCGATCCGCCCATGATGCATCTTGTGCAATTGGCGTCAAAGGACAACCAATGCTGATGAGTTCGCTGTGTTCATACTGAGGAAGGGCTGCATCATCTTGTACATTGTCCTGATGACAAATGTCTTCAGCAGCGATGGGGTCGACTGCTGGTATGTCTTCAGATTCAGGAGCCTCTATGGAAGCAGGCTCATGAACTGTCAGTTGTCATTCTGCGTTCGGGTGAACCATAGAAATAGGTTCAACTATCAAGGGCTCTGTGGGAGCAGCCCGAGATTTCTTGGTCTTTCTTTTCTTCTTGCTGGGGGCAGTAGGAGAGGCTTCAGAGCTTTTCCGCTTCCGGGCTTCAGCCTCAGCAGTTCTTGTCTTCTTGAGCTCTGAAGCTGTTGACCGGCTCTTTGGCTTCGAGCCAGTCGTTGCAGTTGGGAAGACAAGCGGAACTGCTTCCTGCCTTGATGCCTCTGGTTCAGCTAGAACAGTGTTCTTCTTTTTCTTTGCGGCCATCTTGGGGTCGATGCCAGGACGCCCAAGTGCCTTGCGCTTCTCAGCCTCATTGTAGGCTTGCACACATCTCTCAGCCAGAGACTTCATCCGCTCACGTGAACCTTGAGCTTCTGCATGCTTCTTCAGAAAGTTTTCCTTGAGCTCGTGAATCATGATCTTGAAGCTCTTCACTTCTTGCACGCTGAGCTTGGCCACATGCTTCTTGAACTGAGCCTTTTCATGATCAATTTTCTGCTTCAGTTCAACAATGCGCTGGGCGACGCTGAGGCCAACGGGCAGCTGCAGATCTTCGAAGCTGATGTCTGGTGTGGCAAACCATTCATCGATGAAGTTGTGGATGATGGCGACATCAAACAGAGGCAAATTGTTGAAGATTTCAGCTTCCTCTTTGCTCTTGATGAGCTGCTCTAGAGCGTCATCTCCAAGATCTTCATCACTTGACAGATCAATGGCTTCGCTGTGCAGAATGGCAGCAGCTGTGAGCTCTTTGCCGGTGTGTGGCTGAGGCACCTTGGCCTTCTGGGGCTTGGAGACGCGGGATACGTCTTCAGACTGCACACTGTCTTCAAGAGGTGCAGTTGCCAATGGCTTCACCCTTGAGATTTTCGATGAAGGAGCCGGCTTTGAAGCTTTTGGCTTCTTCGACTGCTTTGGCTTCGGTATAGCAGGAGCTTCATCAGACTCAGAGTCAGCTGGAGGGTCATTCACGGCAGTCCCTTGGACTAAGATGCGGGTGATGAGGCCCTCAAGGTTGGCATACAGACCGATGATATTGGGTTCTGCGTCGCGAGTGCCATCTGCCCTTGGTGCGGAGGGACCAGGGTTGAAGTCTAACCCCAACTTCTTCTTGTTCTGCTTCGCTGATTGTTGGGCAAACTGGAAGTTGCGCTTGAATACATTGTCGTCACGACACCAGAGTAGTGACGACGGATGTGCATCATCAGGCTGTGGCCCACGAACCATGCATGGATAGAAGCTTTGGGCAATAGCTTCATCTCTGGACCTGGGTACAAGGTCCTTGTATAGGACGTCTCCCCACGGTCTTTTGACGGCACTTTTCTCAGCATACTCTTGGGTAGTGAAGCGGTATTTGAACCATTGTTCAGCCCAATAGCACCGAATCCATTGGATTCGGGTCTTGCGCTGCCCATAATTCTCTTCAGGATCTGTTTTATACATTTCTGCCAGGTCTTCAGGCAGATCTTTGGAAGTTCCTTCACGTCGCTGTCTGCCCCCCTTCCTTGCTGCTGCTTCTGAAGCCATAAACTTTAACTTGAAAGGCTTCAAAACTTTCAAAGGCTTCAAAGGCTTTCTTTTGTCGGACCAACAGGAACTTGCTTCAGGAGAATTTATGTGATGCTGTAGGAATTCTGCAAATGAATGCAGACTATGAGAACCGAAGGATTCTCCCACGGACATGTACCTGTGACAGCATTAAGGTGCGAGGGAAGGGGAAGAGGTCATATGCATTCTCAGAAGGTTTTGAAGATTAATCAGTTTAGAAGACATTGACCTCATCGTGCGAAGACATTCACTCATAGATAAGAAGTTGGTTCCAGATTTGTACGAACCCACAGATCAGTACAAGTGAGGAATCTAACTACTTAATGAAGCACAAGAGAATATACTAGGCATGTTATGAGATGCAGATTGAGAGATCTAACTTGTGTGAAGATAAACTTCTTATGGTAGAAAGTGACAGAACCATGAGATCAAAAGGGGCTGTAAAAAGAAGTTTTATTTACCACACTTGGAACTGCTAGACGGAAGTGGGAGATGATGCCGAGCAGTTCAGTCCTCCGTGCCCTAACTTGGCGACGGAAGACACCTACGGCGACGGTGGAGAGAACGATGTCCGCGGTCGGCGTGAGGACGGCGTCAGAGAGGTTACGGCAGCAAAGCGCTTCGTCGCCGGCATCGTCGAGAGCTAGCGGTGGCGCTAGGGTTCATGCGAGGGTGGAAGAAGGAGATAATGACCGCGGTAAGTGTGAATTTATAGGCACAGGGGCGGCACTGTGCTATTACACAGGTGCCCCTGGCGATTCGCATCTGAGGAACGCGTGGCCTGTTTGCGGAAGTTTGGGGTTTGTTCCACGTCCCACGCACGCCTGGATTGTCGGGGGTCGTTCCTACTTCTCCGGATTTCATGTGGATAAATGAGCATTGAAAACGGACTTAAATGTTGTCTTTGTGTCTTCTGCTGACAAGGACGCAGAGAAGACATTCGACAGTTTCAATAGAATGCATATTACTTGGAGAGATAGAATTTGAGATAGAAAGCATAGAGAGATTAGGGTCCGATCACATTCACTTAGTTCAAAAGATTCAACCAAGAAGACATAGCTATAAGTGAATGCTGTAGAGGACAGAACACTAGTATGAATACATCTATATAATCAACGTAGTGAAGATAATCATGAAGACATGTTGAGTTCGAAGCCAAACCAAATGTGAAGACATTGCAAGGTAACGCCATGAGTGAAACACTTCAAAATAGAACGTTTGGTGGTGGCATTACCCACCGTATAGGAAGTATTAGACCCAGACACGGCGCACAATTATCATGGCGCTCCGAAGTCAAATTCCACATTAATGTATTCACACTTAGAATGTATGTCTTCATTGATTGAAGATATACTTTACTTCGTGTGTTGCACATCTAAGTCATCAATATGCATAAGGGTTAGGATGTGTGCCTGATCACAGGACATTTGAGGATTCCAGGATATTTAGCTCACACCGTAACTTGCAAAACCTCTTCTCATCCAAAGGCTTGGTGAAGATATCTGCCAATTGCTCTTCAGTGTTGACGTGTATGATATCAATGTCTTCCTTCACAACATGATCTCTGAGAAAGTGATGACGAATTTCAATGTGCTTTGTCTTCGAGTGCTGAACTGGGTTGTTGGCAATCTTGATGGCGCTTTCGTTGTCGCAGTAAAGTGGCACTTGCTTCAGATGAATGCCATAGTCCTTGAGTGTTTGCTTCATCCACAGAAGCTGAGCGCAGCAAGATCCAGCAGCAATGTATTCAGATTCAGTAGTGGAGAGAGATACACAGTTCTGCTTCTTTGAAGACCAACATACAAGTGATCGTCCCAAAAAGTGACATGTGCCTAATGTAGACTTGCGATCAACTTTGTCACTAGCATAATCAGCATCCGAAAATCCAACCAAATCAAACTCTGAGCCCTTTGGATACCATAATCCTAGAGTTGGGGTGTGAGCCAAATATCGAAGAATTCGCTTCACAGCTAAGTGATGCGACTCCTTTAGTGCCGCTTGAAATCGAGCACACATGCAAACACTAAGCATAATATCTGGCCTAGATGCACATAAATAAAGCAAAGAACCAATCATGGAGTGGTATACCTTTTGATCGAACTCTTTACCATTGTCGTCAGGACCTAGATGATGTTTGGCTGGCATTGGTGTTGTGAAGCCTTTGCAGTCTTGCATACCGAACTTCTTCAGGCAATCTTTGAGATACTTCTCTTGAGATATGAAGATGCCATTGCGTTTTTGTCGTATTTGAAGACCAAGGAAGAATTTCAGCTCCCCCATCATGGACATCTGATATTGCTCTTGCATCATGTATCCAAACTCTTCACTGTACTTCTGATTGGTGCAGCCGAAGATAATGTCATCCACATATATTTGGCACACAAACAGTTCACCATCATATGTCTTCGTGAAAAGAGTGGGATCTAGGGAACCAGGTATGAAGCCTTTGCTCTTCAGGAAGTATTTGAGTGTGTCATACCAGGCCCTAGGGGCTTGTTTGAGGCCATATAGTGCCTTGTTGAGCTTGTATACCATGTCAGGATGTTTTGGATTTTCAAAGCCAGGCGGTTGTGCTACATACACTTCTTCTTAAATCTTGCCATTGAGAAAGGCACTTTTCACATCCATTTGATATAGAAGTATGTTATGATGATTTGCATAGGCCAGCAAAATGCATATGGCTTCAAGCCTAGCCACGGGAGCAAATGTTTCATCGAAGTCAATGCCTTCCACTTGAGTATATCCTTGAGCAATGAGACGAGCTTTATTTCTGACAACTTGACCATGCTCATATTGTTTGTTGCGGTATATCCATTTGGTGCCTATTATGTTGTGCTTCCGTGGATCAGGACGCTTAACCAGTTCCCATACATTATTCAGCTCAAACTGTTGAAGCTCTTCTTGCATAGCTTGAATCCATTCAGGTTCCATGAAGGCTTCTTCAACTTTCTTGGGTTCTGATATTGAGACGAATGCGAAGTGCCCACAGAAATTTGCTAGCTGAGTTTCCCTTGAACGAGTGAGTGGACTAGGTGCATTGATGCTGTCAATTATTCTATCAATCTGCACTTCATTGGCAACACGAGGATGTACAGGGCGAAGACTTTTCTATTGCTGATCTGTGTTGTTGTTGGGAGGAATGTCTTTAGGCTGAGCATTGTCTTCATGTTGATCAGGTGCTGAGATGATAAGTTCTTCTTCAGGCTGAGCTTCAGAAGGTATAATCTCTCCAGTTCCCATTAGCTTGATTGATTCACTAGCTGGAATCTCATCTAGCACATTTGGCAGTTGCTCTCTTTGTGAACCATTTGTCTCATCGAACCGCACATCCACTGTTTCAACCACTTTGTAATGAAAGAGATTGAAGACTCTGTAGGAGTGCGAATCCTTTCCATATCCAAGCATAAAGCCCTCATGTGCTTTTGGTGCAAACTTTCAGGTGTGGTGTGGGTCCTTGATCCAGCACCTTGCGCCAAATACTCTGAAGTAACTGACATTTGGCTTCTTGCCAGTTAGGAGTTCATAAGATGTCTTGTTCAGAAGCTTGTGAAGATAAACACGATTGATTGTATGGCATGCAGTGTCAATGGCTTCACTCCAGAATTTTCTTGGAGTCTTGTATTCATCTAGCATTGTTCTGGCCATCTCAATGAGTGTTCTGTTCTTGCGTTCGACGATGCCATTCTGCTGTGGTGTGTACGGAGCTGAGAATTCATGTGTGATGCCCAAGGTATCAAGATATGTATCAAGGCCAGTGTTCTTGAATTCAGTGCCATTGTCACTTCTGATGTGTTTTATCTTGGCGCCAAAATTGTTCATAGCACGATTGGCGAAGCGTCTGAAGACATCCTGCACTTCAGTCTTGTAAGGGATTATGTGCACCCAAGTATATCTAGAGTAATCATCAACAATGACGAAGCCATAGAGGCAAGCAGTAGTAGTAAAAGTTGAGTAGTGAGTGGGACCGAAAAGATCCATGTCAAGCAGTTCGAAGGGTTGAGTAGTAGTCATGATTGTCTTCGAAGGATGTTTTGCCCTTGTCATCTTCCCTGCTTCACAGGCACCGCATAAGTGATCTTTCTTGAACTTGACGCCCTCGATGCCTATGACATGCTTCTTCTTCGCAAGGGTGTGGAGGTTCCTCATGCCAGCATGCCCAAGCCTCCGATGCCAAAGCCAGTATTCTGAAGCTTTTGCAAGAAGACATACTGCAAGTTGTGGCCCTGCTGAGAAATCTACCACGTATAGATCATCTTTTCGATACCCTTCAAACATTAGAGACTTGTTAGATTCCATTAGTACTAGGCAACGATATTTTCCAAACATTACGATCATGTTCAAATCGCAAAGCATTGAGACAGACATTAAGTTGAAGCCAAGGGATTCAACAAGCATGACTTTATCCATGTGTTGATCCTTTGAGATTGCAACTCTACCTAGACCCAATACCTTACTTTTACCAGTGTCAGCAAATGTGATGTGGCTCTTGTCGGATGGACGTAAGGTTGAGTCCATAAGAAGGCTTCTTTTGCCAGTCATCTGATTTGTACACCCACTGTCAATAATCCATTCTGAAGACTTTGAAGATGCTGGTGTCGTACCCTACAGTGCAGTTAGGGGGATAGGCTTCATGAAGAGAATTGTGAAGCAAAAACATTTGACGAACCAGTGGGTTATGAAAACTTAGATCCAGATTAGGACTAATAGGGAGAGTAGCATGCGATTCAGGAACGAAGTACATAATGATGCCATTCGGGCATTTTATCTTGCGCCCTACAAGATTTGTAAGGTCCCCAGCAATAGCGTCAGAAGATTTTGTTTTTCTGCTGGAGACCTTTCCCTGCAAAAGAGAGTTAAGCTTTCTTAACCACCCACATCTTCAAGGGTGGCTTAGAAGCAATAAGTCTAAGTGCAGCATCTGAGAATTTTGGCTTTGAAGCCTTAGCAAACAGTCTTGCAGGTGGACAATAATACTCATAGGAATAAGCAGAATAATTTTTGGTCATATGAACATGACGGTTCGATGAACCGCTCTCATATTCATATGCCTGAGTATGGTTTCCCTGCAAAACATTTGCGTTAGTGTGACTCTGGTGAGTCCTCTGTTTGTCTGGAGCCTTTGGACCGTATGAAGCCTTTGGTCTGAGGTTTGTCTTCTTCAAGTGAGGTGTCATGAAGACATTCACAGGAAGATTTTCCAAACACTTTTTCGGAACCCAGATCTTCCTCATAGGCGGTCCATTCCTGCAGTTAGTACCACTGTACCTGGCAAACACTTCACCATTCTGATTCTTAAACAGTTTATAGTTTGCATCAAAGGATTCATCAATAATTATGGGGTTAGCACATGTGAAGCCAGATAAATTGGATGGATCTGCTGAAGTTTCCTTTGCAGCAACCCATGTGGTTTTGGGGTACTGCTCAGGTTTCCAGTAAGAGCCATCTGCATTTATTTTCCTTACGAACCCAACACCCTCTTTCCTAGGGTTTCGGTTCAGAATCTGCTTCTTGAGGACATCACATAATGTCTGATGTCCTTTAAGACTTTTGTACATCCCTGTTTCAAGCAATGTCTTCAACCTAGCATTCTCGTCAGCAATAGCAGTGGTATTCTCAGCAGAGGGGTTAGTTACCACATCAAAAGTTGAAGATATTGCAACAGCAGTAGCAGTGGAACATTTAGCAACAGAAGTAGCATTATCACGCTCAATGCATTTAAGACATGGTGGTTCAAATCCTTCCTGAGCGGAACTGATCTGTTTGGCGCGAAGTGATTCGTTTTCCTTTTGAAGATCTTCATGAGCCGCTCTCAATTTCTCAAGTTCTTGCTTCCTTTGAAGATAATCATAGGAAAGCTTTTCATGAGTTGTTGAGAGAGTATCAAGACGATCTTCAAGTTCCTGATACTTAACGTGAACATTTTTTATGTCTTCAATTAAGGATTCAGATCGAGTCATTTCAGCACCCAACAGATCATCGCTTCTGTCTAACAGTTTTTGAATATGTTCCATAGCTTTCTGTTGTTCAGTTGCAATTTTAGCAAGTGTTTTGTAGCTAGGTTTTGAATCACAGTCAGAGTCATCGTCACTAGATGTTTGATAGCGAGTAGTGCGTGTGTTTACCTTGGCACCGCGTGCCATGAAGCAGTAGGTAGGAGTGGAGTCATTCTTGTCATTTGCATCAGTGTCGGTGATGAAGTCATTGTCTTCAGTGTTGAAGATGGACTTGGCGACGTATGCTGTAGCCAGACTCGCAATGCCAGAATCAGACTCCTCCTCAGATTCCACCTCTACCTCCTCATAAGCGGACTCCTCTTCTGAATCCATTTCCTTGCCAACAAACGCACGTGCCTTGCCAGATGAGATCTTCTTGTGTGATGAAGACTTTGAGGAAGACTTGGAAGAAGACTTTGAGTATTTCTTCTTCTTCTTGTCGTCAGAATCATATTCCTTGCTCTTCTTCTTCCTTTTGTTCTCATTGTCCCACTGTGGACACTCAGAGATGAAGTGTCCAGTTTTCTTGCACTTGTGACATGTTTTCTTCTTGTAGTCATGAGCAGAAGCTTCATCATTCCTTGAGCTTGATCGTGAAGATTTTCTGAAGTCTTTCTTCTTGGTGATTTTTTGGAACTTCTTCACTAGCATTGCAAGTTCCCTTCCAATGTCTTCAGGATCATCAGAACTGCTGTCAGATTCATCTTCAGATGAGGAAACAGCTTTTGCCTTCAAGGCACGAGTTCGCCCATAGTTTGGACCGTAGATATCTGTTTTCTCAGAAAGCTGGAACTCATGTGTGTTGAGACTCTCAAGTACGTCAGACGGATCGTGTGTCTTGAATTCAGGACGTTCTTGAATCATCAGGGCTAGGATGTCAAACGAACTATCAAGTGATCTCAGCAGCGTCTTGACGATTTCATGTTTGGTGATCTCAGTGGCGCCGAGGGCTTGAAGTTCATTTGTGATGTTAGTGAGCCGGTCAAATGTGTGCTGGACATTCTCATTGTCATTTCGCTTGAAGCGGTTGAAGAGGTTGCGAAGAACACTGATTCTCTGATCTCTCTGGGTTGAGATGCCTTCATTGACCTTGGAGAGCCAGTCCCAGACCAGCTTGGATGTCTTCAAGGCACTCACACGGCCATACTGTCCTTTTGTCAGATGACCAAGATGATATTTTTGGCAGTAGAGTCCAGTTGAGTGAACTTCTTGACATCAGCAGCAGTGACACCTTCTCCAGCCTTGGGAACGCCGTTCTCGATGACATACCATAGGTCGACGTCAATGGCTTCAAGATGCATGCGCATCTTATTCTTCCAGTAGGGATATTCAGTTCCATCGAAGACGGGGCACGCAGCAGAGACTTTGATTATCCCTGCAGTCGACATAGCTAAAACTCCAGGTGGTTAAACCGAATCACACAGAACAAGGGAGCACCTTGCTCTGATACCAGTTGAAAGTGCGTTATATCGACTAGAGGGGGGGTGAATAGGCGATTTTTATGAAAGTCTTCAAAACATGGAAGTCATGAAGACAAATAGTAGAGATAAGCCTATCACTATGCAGCGAAAGTTAGATTACACTAGGCAAGCCATGGTCAAGTATTCAATAGAGTGAAAGCACAATGGCAAGTAGCTACAGTGTAATAAGGATCAGGTAGGAAGAAGTTATGAAGCCAAACAAATCATACAGTTACGTTGTGAAGACAAAAGGTATAGCAAGCGTGCACTGGATTCACAATGAGTAACAGTAAGTAAAAGGAAGTGAAGATGAAACCAGTGGCTCGTTGAAGACAATGATGTGTTGGACCAGTTCCAGTTGCTGTGACAACTGTACGTCTGGTTGGAGCGGCTAGGTATTTAAACCTTAGGACAGACAGTCCCGGACACCCAGTCCTGAACACGCAGCTCAGGACACCAAGTCCTCACCGTATTCTCCTTGAGCTAAGGTCACTTAGTCCTCGCCCAATCACTCTGGTAAGTCTTCAAGGTAGACTCCCAAACCTTCACAGACTTCGTTCACTAGCAATCCACAATGTCTCTTGGATGCTCTGAACGCGACGCCTAACCGTCTGGAGGATTCACAATCCTCAAGTGTAATAAGTCTTCAGATCACACAGACAAGAAGACTTAAGTGATGCCCAATGTTCTCTGGCTCTGGGTGGTTAGGGCTTTTCTCCTTGCTAGTAATTTTCTCTCAAAGGCTTCGAGGTGGGTTGCTCTCAAACGACAAAAGTCGTGCACTAAAATCTGAGCAGCCAACCGTTTATGGTTGTAGGGGGTGGGCTATTTATAGCCACTTGGCAACCCGACCTGATTTGTCCGAAATGACCCTGGGTCACTAAGGAACTGACACGTGTCTCAACGGTCAGATTTCAAACTCTCATGGCAACTTTACTTGGGCTACAAGCAAAGCTGACTTGTCCGGCTCTGGACAGGATTTGCTCTCATTGTCTTCACTCGAAGACATAGGTTTTTGGTTTAGGCATCACTTCAGTCATTCTGACTGGTTCTCCTAGACCCCACTTAACAGTACGGTGGTTCCTATGACTCAACACAAAAGAAAAAGAACTACGAAAGATCTAAGTCTTCGAGCTCCATAGGCTTCATAACGTGTCTTCTTTTGTCATAGTCTTCAATGTGAATATCTTCATATACCACCTTTGGCTTCAATGTCTTCATACATTTTTAGGGGTCATCTCTGGTAGTAAAACCGAATCAATGAGGGACTTCTACCTGTGTTATCCTGCAATTCTCACAAACACATTAGTCCCTCAACTAGGTTTGTCGTCAATACTCCAAAACCAACTAGGGGTGGCACTAGATGCACTTACATATTGCTATACAACTCTCGTTTAAGATTTTTTGCAGGAAAACTTCTCTTTAAATGGGAAGGTACTTACATTATCAAGGAGGTCTATCGTTCCGGTGCCATATAAATCAACAAGTTCGAAGGCACAAATTCGAAGGTGGTGAACAGTCAAAGAATCAAACATTATATCTCAGGTAATCCCATAAATGTTGAAACCAATGTTATTGAAACCGTACCCCCGGAGGAATACATAAGGGACACTTTCCGGAACGTTTCAGACTCTAAAAAGGAATAGGTATGTGGTACGGTAAGTAAACCGACTCCAAAACAGTTTTTAAGGCAATATTTCTCCGTTTTGGAATATTTAGAAAAATAAGAAGCAGTCCGGGAAGGACACGAGGCCTCCACGAGGGTGGAGGGCACGCCCCCTACCTCGTGGGCACCTCGTGCGCGCTCCAGACTCCATTTTCTTGCATAATACGTATTTTGGTTGGTAAAAATTCATTATATAATCTCCCGAGGGTTTTGACTCCCGTATCACGTAATTATCCTTTGTTTGTGTTTCGAGCTGTTTTTCTAACAGGTCCAGGACGTCATGTCGTCTTCAAGTGCCCCCAAGGGCCAGTTCTTCAAGAAGGTCATCAACCCCTACCTCGCGGAGGTGCTGCAACACCCTCAAACCATTGAGATGCGTGAGGGGTTGTTGCACATCCGCGATGTTGAGGGACCAAGGAAGACCGGAAGCACGGAGGCAAGGCTCGAGGCATTGGAGCAAGATGTTTTCAAGTGTCAGGAGATGGTGGAGCGTGGACTCGATTCCAATCACATTATGATCACGGTGTTCACCAACAACCACAAGCTGGACATCAAGGACATTGGGGAGGCCATCTTCAAGCTTCATGAGAAAATCGAGCACCTCCAAGCCCAGATCTATGACCTGCAAAATCAAAACTGTGAATATGAATATAGATTCAAGAGGATGAGTTTGCCTGCAGATTTGAGGTTTCAGGAGACTCGATCATCCTTCTATGATGGTGAGCCTATGCCTTGGAAGAAGGATGACAAGCCTACGCCATCAACAAAACCATCACCTTCTCCATCAATAAAGAAGAATTGAGTATCTGGTATGGGCACTCCCCTTGGCAACTACCAAGCTTGGGGGAGTGCCCCGGTATCGTATCACCATCACTTTTAACTTTACCGTTTTTCTTAGTTCGATCCTTTTGGTAATATCTTGATCTAGTTGAATAAAGTTTATGGCATGATCTAGTTTTGAGTTTTTCTTTATGATCCCTCCATGTAATCGAGTCCGTGAGCTATATATAATAAAGATTAGTGTTGAGTCAAGGACTTGATTATTTTTCCGTGATCCTAAGTGAATAAAAGAAAAGAGAAATAAATAAAAAGGAAACAAAGAGATCATATGGATCTTATGGAGAGTAAGGAGCTCACATAGAAAAAGTATGATGAATAAAAGTTATTGAGAGTTGACAAATGTAGTTTTGGTCATCGTTGCAATTAATAGGAAGTAATAAAGAAAGAGAGGTCTTCACATATAAATATACTATCTTGGACATCTTTTATGATTGTGAGCACTCATTAAAATATGACATGCTAAAGAGTTGACGTTGGACAAGGAAGACAATGTAATGGGTTATGTTTTCTTACATCTGAGATAAATTATATTGTCATGGATCATCCAACATGGTTGAGCTTGCCTTTCCCCCTCATGCTAGCCAAATTCATCACACCAAGTAGAGATACTACTTGTGCTTCCAAATACCCTTAAACCAGTTTTGCCATGAGTGTCCATCATACCTACCTATGGATTGAGTAAGATCCTCCAAGTAAGTTGTCATCGGTGTAAGCAATAAAAATTGCTCTCTAAATATGTATGACTTATTAGTGTGGAAGAAAATAAGCTTTATACGATCATGTGATATGGAAGAAATAAAAGCGACAGATTGCATAATAAAGGTCCATATCACAAGTGGCAATATAAAGTGACATTCTTTCGCATTAAGATTTTGTGCATCTAACCATAAAAGCGCATGACAACCTCTGCTTCCCTTTGCGAAGGGCTTATCTTTTACTTTTACCTCCTACCTTGCATAAGAGTCATGGTGATCTTCACCCTTCCTTTTTACATTTTATCCTTTGGCAAGCACAGTATGTTGGAAAGATCCTGGTATATATGGCTAATTGGATGTGAGTTTTCATGAACTATTATTGTTGACATTACCCTTGAGGTAAAACGTTGGGAGGCAAAACTGTAAGCCCCTATCTTTCTTTGTGTCTGATTAAAAATCCATACCCATAAGTATTGCGTGAGTGTCAGCAATTGTGAAAGACTATATGATAGTTGAGTACGTGGACTTGCTGAAAAGCTCTTATATATTGACTCTTTCCTATGTTATGATAAATTGCAATTGCTCCAATGACTGAGATTATAGTTTGTTAGTTTTCAATGAAGTTTACGATTCATACTTGAAATTGTGATTGAATTATTACTCTAGCATAAGAAATCATATGACAAGAATTATGTAAGTTGTTGTTCTAAGAATGATCATGATGCCCTCATGTCCGTATTTTTACTTTTATCGACACCTCTATCTCCAAACATGTGGACATATATTTAGATTTCGGCTTTCGCTTGAGGACAAGCGAGGTCTAAGCTTGGGCGAGTTGATACGTCCATTTTGCATCATGCTTTTATATCGATATTTATTGCATTATGGGCTATTATTACAAATTATGTCACAATACTTATGCCTATTCTCTCTTATTTTACAAGGTTTACATAAAGAGGGAGAATGCCGGCAGCTGGGATTCTGGGCTGGAAAAGGAGCAAATATTAGAGACCTATTCTGCACAGCTCCAAAAGTCCTGAAACTTCACGGAAGAAGTTTTCAGAATATATAAAAATACTAAGCGGAGAAGTTCACCAGGGGGGCCACACCCTTCCCACGAGGATGAGGGCGCGCCCTACCCCTGGGTGCGCCCCTACCTCGTGGGCCCCCTGGTGGCCCTCCGATGGCCATCTTCTGCTACATGGAGTCTTTTGATAAGGAAAAAGCCATCTCCTCGGACGAAACTCCGCCGCCACGAGGTGGAACCTTGGCGGATCCAATCTAGGGCTCCGGCAGAGCGGTTCTGCCGGGGAAACTTCCCTCCGGGAGGGGGAAATCATCGCCATCGTCATCACCAACGCTCCTCTCATCGGGACAGGGCAATCTCCATCAACATCTTCACCAGCACCATCTCCTCTCAAAACCCTAGTTCATCTCTTGGATCCAATTCTTGTCTCCAAGTCCGGTATTGGTACTAGTAGGTTGCTAGTAGTGTTAGTTACTCCTTGTAGTTGATGCTAGTTGGTTTATTTGGTGGAAGATCATATGTTCAGATCCTATATGCATATTAATACCCCTCTTATTATGAATAGGATTATGCTTTGTGAGTAGTTACGTTTGTTCCTGAGGACATGGGAGAAGTCTTGCTATTAGTAGTCATGTGAATTTGGTATTCGTTCGATATTTTGATGAGATGTATGTTGTCTCTCCTCTAGTGGTGTTATGTGAACGTCGACTACATAACACTTCACCATTATTTGGGCCTAGAGGAAGGCATTGGGAAGTAATAAGTAGATGATGGGTTGCTAGAGTGACAGAAGCTCAAACCCTAGTTTATGCGTTGCTTCGTAAGGGGCTGATTTGGATCCATATGTTTCATGCTATGGTTAGGTTTACCTTAATACTTTTGTTGTAGTTGTGGATGCTTGCAATAGAGGTTAATCATAAGTGGGATGCTTGTCCAAGTAAGGACAGTACCCAAGCACCGGTCCACCCACATACCAAATTATCAAAGTACCGGACGCGAATCATATGAATGTGATGAAAACTAGCTTGACGATATTCCCATGTGTCCTCGGGAGCGCTTTTCTCTATATAAGAGTTTGTCCAGGCTTGTCCTTTGCTACAAAAAGGATTGGGCCACCTTGCTGCACTTTATTTACTTTTGTTACTTGTTGCTCGTTACAAATTATCCTATCACAAAACTATCTGTTACCACTTATTTCAGTACTTGCAGAGAATACCTTGCTGGAAGCCGCTTATCATTTCCTTCTGCTCCTCATTGGGTTCGACACTCTTACTTATCGAAAGGACTACGATAGATCCCCTATACTTGTGGGTCATCAAAAACTATATGCTTTGATCACACTATCAAAGCATATATTCCAACTCCGAGAGGCTTGCACCAGTCCATAAATGGATCGCTAGAGCTTGCACACTTTGTTAGCACCTTTTGGATCGACAAAACCTTCTGGTTGCATCATATACAACTCTTCTTTAGGATATCCTTTAAGGAATGCAGTTTTGACATCCATTTGCCAAATTTCATAATCATTAAATTCGGGAATTGCTAACATTATTCGGACAGACTTAAGCATCGCTACGGGTGAGAAGTTCTCATCATAGTCAACTCCTTGAACTTGTCGATAACCTTTCGCAACAAGTCGAGCTTTGTAGACAGTAACATTACCGTCAGCATCAGTCTTCTTCTTGAAGATCCATTTATTCTCTATTGCTTGCCGATCATCGGGCAAGTCAACCAAAGTGCACACTTTGTTCTCATACATGGATCCCATATCAGATTTCATGGCCTCAAGCCATTTCGCGGAATCTGGGCTCATCATCACTTCCTCATAGTTCGTAGGTTCGTCATGGTCAAGAAACATGACCTCCAGAATAGGATTACCATACCGCTCTGGTGCGGATCTTACTCTGGTTGACCTACAAGGTTCAGTAGTAACTTGATCCGAAGTTTCATGATCATCATCATTAACTTCCTCACTAATTGGTGTAGGCATCACTTGAACTGATTTCTGTGATGAACCATTTTCCAATTCGAGAGAATGTACAACTACCTCATCAAGTTCTACTTTCCTCCCACTCACTTCTTTCGAGAGAAACTCCTTCTCTAGAAAGGATCCATTCCTAGCAACGAATATCTTTCCTTCGGATATGTGATATAAGGTGTACCCAATAGTCTCCTTTGGGTATCCTATGAAGACACATTTCTCCGATCTGGGTTCGAGCTTATCAGGTTGAAGCTTTTTCACATAAGCATCGCAGCCCCAAACTTTAAGAAACGACAACTCAGGTTTCTTGCCAAACCATAGTTCATATGGTGTCATCTCAACAGATTTAGATGGTGCCCTATTTAACGTGAATGCAGTTGTCTCTAATGCATAACCCCAAAACGATAGTGGTAAATGGGTAAGAGACATCATAGATCGCACCATATCTAATAAAGCACGGTTACGATGTTCGGACACACCATTACCATTACACTGTGGTGTTCCAGGTGGCGTGCGTTGTGAAACTATTCCACATTGTTTTAAATGAAGGCCAAACTCGTAACTCCAATATTTTCCCCCGCGATCAGATCGTAGAAACTTTATTTTCTTGTTACGATGATTTTCTACTTCACTCTGAAATTCTTTGAACTTTTCAAATGTTTCAGACTTGTGTTTCATTAAGTAGATATACCCATATCTGCTAAAATCATCTGTGAAGGTCAGAAAATAATGATACCCGCCGCGAGCCTCAACACTTATCGGACCGCATACATCAGTATGTATTATTTCCAACAAGTCAGTTGATTGCTCCATTGTTCCAAAGAACGGAGTCTTAGTCATCTTTCCTATTAGGCATGGTTCACAAGCATCAAGTGATTCCAAAAGCCCATCAACATGGAGTTTCTTCATGCGCTTTACACCAATATGACCTAAACGGCAGTGCCACAAATAAGTTGCACTATCATTATTAACTTTGTATCTTTTGGCATCAATATTATGAATATATGTATCATTACGATCGAGATTCAATAAACCATTTATATTTAGTGTATGGCTATTGAAGGTTTTATTCATGTAAACAGAACAACAATTATTCTTTGACTTAAATGAATAACGGTCTTGCAATAAACATGATCCGATCATATTCATGCTCAACGCAAACACCAAATAACATTTATTTTGGTCCAACGCTAATCTCGAAGGTATAGGGAGTGTGCGATGGTGATCTTATCAACCTTGGAATCATTTCCAACACACATCGTCACTTCGCCCATAACTAGTCTTTGTTCATTTTGCAACTCCTGTTTCGAGTTACTAATCATAGCAACTGAACTAGTATCAAATACCCTAGGGTTACTATGAACACTAGTAAAGTACACATCAATAACATGTATATCATATATACTTTTGTTCACTTTGCCATCCTTCTTATCCACCAAGTATTTGGGTCAGTTCCGCTTCTAGTGACCATTTCCTTTGCAGTAGAAGCACTCAGTTTCAGGCTTGGGTCTAGATTTGGGCTTCTTCATGGGAGTGGCAACTTGCTTGCCATTCTTCTTGAAGTTCCCTTTCTTTCCCTTGCCCTTTTACTTCAAAGTAGTGGTCTTTTCAACCATCAACATTTGATGCTTTTCTTGATTTCTACCTTCGTAGATTTCAGCATCATGAAGAGCTCGGGAATCATTTTCGTCATCCCTTGCATATTATAGTTCATCACGAAGTTCCTGTAACTTGGTGATAGTGACTAGAGAACTCTATCAATTACAATCTTATCTGGAAGATTAACTCCCACTTGATTCAAGCGATTGTAGTACTCAGACATTCTGAGCACATGCTCACTGGTTGAGCTATTCTCCTCCATCTTGCAGGCAAAGTACTTGTCAGAGGTCTCATACCTCTTGACTAGGGCATGAGTCTGAAATACCAATTTCATCTCATGGAACATCTTATATGCTCCGTGGCATTCAAAACTTTTTTGAAGTCCCGGTTCTAAGCCATAAAGCATGGCGCACTAAAATATCAAGTAGTCATCATACTGAACTTGCCAAACGTTCATAACGTCTGCATCTGCTCCTGCAATAGGTCTGTCACCTAGCGGTGCATCAAGGACATAATTCTTCTTTGCAGCAATGAAGATAATCCTCAGATCACGAACCTAGTCCGCATCATTGCTACTATCAACTTTCAACTTAGTTTTCTCTAGGAACATATCATAAATAAAACGGGGAAGCTATACGCGAGCAATTGACCTACAACATAGATATGAAAATGCTATCAGGACTAAGTTCATATAAATTTAAGTTCAATTAATCATATTACATAAGAACTCCCACTTAGATAGACATCCCTCTAGTCATCTAAATGATCATGCGATCCATATCAACTAAATCATGTCCGATCATCACGTGAGATGGAGTAGATTTCAATGGTGAACATCAATATGTTGATCATATCTACTATATGATTCACAGTCGACCTTTCGGTCTTAGTGTTCCGAGGCCATATCTGCATATGCTAAGCTCGTCAAGTTTAACCCGAGTATTCTACATGTGCAAAACTGGCTTGCACCTGTTGTACGTGAACGTAGAGCTTATCACACCCGATCATCACGTGGTGTCTCAGCACGAAGAATTGTCGCAACGGTGCATACTCAGGGAGAACACTTATAACTTAAAATTTCAGTAAGGGATCATCTCATAATGCTACCGTCGTACTAAGAGAAATAAGATGCATAAAAGATAAACATCACATGCAATCAAAATATGTGACATGATATGGCCATCATCATCTTGTGCCTTTGATCTCCATCTCCAAAGTACCGTCATGATCTCCATCGTCACCGGCCTGACACCATGATCTCCATCATCTTAATTTTATCAGCGTGTCATCACATGGTCGCCTCGCCAACTATTGCTTTTGCAACTACTGCTATCGCATAGCGATAAAGTAAAGCAATTATATGGTGCTTGCATCTTATGCAATAAAAGACAACCATACGGCTCCTGCCAGTTGCCGATAACTTTAACAAAACATGATCATCTCATACAACAATTTATATATCATCACATCTTGACCATATCACATCATAGCAAGCCCTACAAAAACAAGTTAGACGTACTCTACTTTGTTGTTGCAAGTTTTACGTGGCTGATACGAGCTTTAGCAAGAACCATTCTTACCTACGCATAAAAACCACAACGATCTTTCGTCAAGTGTGTTGTTTTAAGCTTCAACAAGGACCGGGCGTAGTCAAACTCGATTCAACTAAAGCTGGAGAAACAGACAGCCACTAACCACCTGTGTCCGAAGCACGTCGGTAGAACCAGTCTCATGAACCCGGTCATGTAATGTCGGTCTGGGCCGCTTCATCCAACAATACCGCCAAATAAGTAAGACATGCTGGTAAGAAGTATGACTATCATCGCCCACAACTCATTGTGTTCTACTCGAGCATATAACATCTGCGCATAAACATGGCTCTGATACCACTGTAGGGGAATGCAGTATTTCAAAAAATTTACCTATGATCACGCAAGATCTATCTAGGAGATACATAGCAATGAGCGGGGAGAGTGTGTCCATGTACCCTCGTAGACCGAAAGTGGAGCATTTAGTAATGCGGTTGATGTAGCCGAACGTCTTCACGATCCAACCGACCCAAATATCGAACGTACGGCACCTCCGTGTTCAGCACATGTTCAGCACGATGACGTCCCTCGAGCTCTTGATCCAGTTGAGGACGAGGGAGAGTTCCGTCAGCACGACGGTGTGGCGACGGTGATGATGAAGTTACCGGCGCAGGGCTTCGCCTAAGCACTATGACAATATGATCGAGGTGTTGAACTGTGGAGGGGCACCGCACACGGCTAAGAGATTGTCTATTGTGCCTTTGGGGTGCCCTCCTGCCCCCGTATATAACGGAGGGGAGGAGGAAGCGGGCCAACAAGGGGCGTGCCGGGGAGAGGGGAGTCCTACTAGGACTCCAGTCCTAGTAGGATTCGGCCCCACCCTTTTTCCTTCTACCGGAGGGGGAAAGGGGGAAGGAAAGGGGGGTGGCGCCCCATTCCCAAGTCCAATTCGGCATCCTCCCTTGTGGGGGGCGCACCAGCCCCTTGTGGGCTGGTTAGCCTCCCTTATATGGCCCATAAGGCCCATATCTTTCCCCGGGGGGTTGCGGTAACCCCTCCGGTACTCCGGCATGTACCCGATACACTCTGGAACCCTTCCGATGTCCGAATACTACCTTCCGATATATGAATCTTTACCTCTCAACCATTTCGAGACTCCTCATCATGTCTGTGATCTCATCTGAGACTCCGAACAAACTTCGGTTTCATCAAAACATGAAACTCATAATACAAATCGTCATCGAATGTTAAGCGTGTGGACCCTACGGGTTCGAGAACTATGTAGACATGACCGAGACAGATCTCTGGTCAACAACCAATATCGGAACCTAGATTCTCATATTGGCTCCTACATATTCTACGAAGATCTTTATCGGTCAAACCGCATAACAACATACGTTGTTCCCTTTGTCATCGGTATGTTACTTGCCCGAGATTCAATCATTGGTATCATCATACCTAGTTCAATATCGTTATCGGCAAGTCTCTTTACTCATTCCATAATGCGTCATCCCACAACTAACTCATTAGTTACATTGCTTGCAAGGCTTATAGTGATGAGCATTGCCGAGAGGGCCCAGAGATGCCTCTCTGATACTCCGAGTGACAAATCCTAATCTTGATCTATGCCAACTCAACAAACACCATCAGAGACACCTGTAGAGCATCTTTATAATCACCCAGTTATGTTGTGACATTTGATAGCACACTAAGTGTTCCTCCGGTATTCAGGAGTTGCATAATCTCATAGTCATAGGAACATGTATAAGTCATGAAGAAAGCAATAGCAATAAACTAAACGATCATAGTGCTAAGCTAATGGATGGGTCTTGTCCATCACATCATTCTCTAATGATTTGATCACGTTCATCAAATGACAACACATGTCTATGGTTAGGAAACTTAACCATATTTGATTAACAAGCTAGTCTAGGAGAGGCATACTAGGGACACTCTGTTTGTCTATGTATTCACACATGTACTAAGTTTTCGGTTAATACAATTCTAGCATGAATAATAAACATTTATCATGATATAAAGAAATCTAAATAACAACTTTATTATTGCCTCTAGGGCATATTTCCTTCAACTAGAACTTCATGATGAACTATGATATGCAAGGGATAACAAAAACGATTCCCAAGCTCTTTGCGATGCTGAAATCGGCGAAGGTAGAAATCAAGAAATAGCATCAAGTGTTGATGTTTAACAAGACCACTAGTTTCAAGAAAAAGGGCAAGGGAAAGAAAGGGAACTTCAAGAAGAATGGCAAGCAAGTTGCCACTCCCATGAAGAAGCCCAAAGCTAGACCCAAGCCTGAAACCGAGTGCTTCTACTACAAAGGAAATGGTCACTAGAAGCGGAACTACCCCAAATATTTGGCGGATAAGAAGGATGGCAAAGTGAACAAAGGTATATTTGATATATAGATTATTGATGTGTACTTTACTAGTGTTCATAACAACCCCTGGATATTTGATACCAGTTCAGTTGCTAAATTTAGTAACTCGAAACGGGAGTTGCAGAATGAACAGAGACTAGTTAAGGACTAGGTGACGATGTGTGTTGGAGGTAATTCCAAGGTTGATATGATCACCATTGCACACTCCCTCTACCTTCGGGGTTAGTGTTGAACTGAACCTTAAATAAATTTTATTTGGTGTTTGTGTTGAGCATGAATATGATTGGATCATGTTTATTGCAATACTATTATTCATTTAAGTAAAAGAATAATTATTATTCTGTTTACATGAATAAAACCTTCTACAGTCATACACCCAAGGTGAATGGTTTATTAAATCTCGATCATAGTGATACACATATTCGTAATATTGATGCCAAAGGATGGAAAGTTGATAATAATAGTGCAACATAATAGTGCCACTACCATTTAGGTCATATTGGTGTAAAGCGCATGAAGAAACTCCATACGGATGGACTTTTGGTATCACTTGATTATGAATCATCTGATGCTTGCAAACCATGCCTCATGGGCAAGATGACTTAGACTTCGTTCTCCGGAACAATGGAGCGAGCCACTGACTTATTGGAAATAATACATACCGATGTATGTGGTCCGATGAGTGTTGAGGCTCGCGGTGGGTATCGTTATTTTCTAACCTTCATAGATGATTTGAGAAGATATGGGTATATCTACTTAATTAAACACAAGTCTAAAACATTTAAAAAGTTCAAAGAATTTCAGAGTGAAGTTAAGAATCATCGTAACAAGAAAATAAAGTTTCTACGGTCTGATCTCGGAGGCGAATATTTGAGTTACGAGTTTGGCCTTCATTTAAAACAATGTGGAATAGTTTCACAACTCATGCTACCTGGAACACCACAGTGTAATGGTGTGTCCGAACATCATAACCGTACTTTATTAGATATGGTGCGGTCTATGATTCCTCTTACCAATTTACCACTATCGTTTTGGGGTTATGCATTAGAGACAACTGCATTCCTGTTAAATGGGGCACCATCTAAATCCGTTGAGATGACACCGTATGAACTATGGTTTGGCAAGAAACCTAAGCTGTCATTTCTTAAAGTTTGGGGTTGCGATGCTTATGTGAAAAAGCTTCAGCCTAATAAACTCGAACCCAAATCGGAGAAGTGTGTTCATAGGATACCCAAAAGAAACGGTTGGGTAAGCTTCTATCACAGATCCGAAGGCAAGATCTTTGTTGCTAAGAATTGATCCTTTCTAGAGAAGGAGTTTCTCTCGAAAGAAGTGAGTGGGAGGAAAGTAGAACCTGATGAGGTAATTGTACCTTCTATTGAATTGGAAAGTTGCTCATCACAGAAAGCCATTTTCATGATGCCTACACCAACAAGAGAGGAAGCTAATGATAATGATCATGAAACTTTAGATCAAGTTACTACCGAACCTCGTAGGTCAACCAGAGCATGTTCCGCTCCAGAGTGGTACGGTAATCCTATTCTAGAAGTCATGTTACTAGACCATGACGAACCTACGAACTATGAGGAAGCGATGATGATCCCAGATTCCGCAAAATGGCTTGAGGCTATTAAATCTGAGATATGATCCATGTATAAGAACAAAGTGTGGACTATGGTGGACTTTCCCGATGATCGGCAAGCCATTGAGAATAAATGGATCTTCAAGAGGAAGACGGACGATGATGGTTGTGTTACTATCTACAAAGCTCGAATTGTTGCAAAATGGTTTCGACAATTTCAAGGTGTTGACTACGATGAGATTTTCTCACTCGTAGCGATGCTTAAGTCTGTCCGAATCATGTTAGCAATTGCCGCATTTTATGAAATCTAGCAAATGGATGTCAAAACTGCATTCCCTAATGGATATCTTAAAGAAGAGTGGTATATGATGCAACCAAAAGTTTTGTCAATCCTGAAGGTGCTAACAAAGTGTGCAAGCTCCAACGATCCATCTATGGAACTGGTGCAAGAATCTTGGAGTTGGAATATACGCTTTGATGAGTTGATAAAAGCATATAGTTTTATACAGACTTGTGGTGAAGCCTTTATTTACAAGAAAGTGAGCGGGAGCACTACAACTTTTCTGATAAGTATATGTGAATGACATATTGTTGATCGGAAATGATGTAGAATTTTGTGGAAAGCATAAAGGAGTGTTTGAAAGGAGTTTTTCAAAAAAGACCTCGATGAAACTGCTTACATATTGGGTATCAAGATCTATATAGATAGATTAAGATGCTTGATAAGAATTTTGATGAGTACATACCTTGATAAGATTTTGAAGGAGTTCAAAACGGATCAGTCAAAGAAGGAGTTCGTGCCTGAGTTGTAAGGTATGAAGTTGAGTAAGACTCAAAACCCGACCACGGCAGAAGATAGAGAGAGAATGAAAGTCATTCCCTATGCCTCAGCTATAGGTTCTATAAAGTATGCTGATGTCTACTACACAACCTTCTTATTGTAGACGTTGTTGGGCCTCCAAGTGCAGAGGTTTGTAGGACAGTAGCAAATTTCCCTCAAGTGGATGACCTAAAGTTTATCAATCCATAGGAGGCATAGGATGAAGATGGTCTCTCTCAAGCAACCCTGCAACCAAATAACAAAGAGTCTCTTGTGTCCCCAACACACCCAATACAATGGTAAATTGTATAGGTGCACTAGTTCGGCGAAGAGATGGTGATACAAGTGGTATATGGATGGTAGATAAAGGTATTTGTAATCTGAAAATATAAAAACAGCAAGGTAACTAATGATAAATGTGAGCGTAAACGGTATTGCAATGCTAGGAAACAAGGCCTAGGGTTCATACTTTCACTAGTGCAAGTCCTCTCAACAATAATAACATAATTGGATCACATAACTATCCCTCAACATGCAACATAGAGTCACTCCAAAGTCACTACTAGCGGAGAACAAACGAATAGATTATGGTAGGGTACGAAACCACCTCAAAGTAATTCTTTCCAATCAATCCGTTGGTCTATTCCTATAAGTGTCACAAACAACCCTAGAGTTCGTACTAGAATAACACCTTAAGACACAAATCAACCAAAACCCTAATGTCATCTAGATACTCCAATGTCACATCAAGTATCCGTGGGTATGATTATACGATAAGCGTCACACAATCTCAGATTCATCTATTCAACCAACACATAGAACCTCAAAGAGTGCCCCAAAGTTTCTACCGGAGAATCACGACGAAAACGTGTGCCAACCCCTATGCATAGGTTCATGGGCGGAACCCGCAAGTTGATCACCAAAACATACATCAAGTGAATCACATGATATCCCATTGTCACCATAGATATGCACGGCAATACATACATCAAGTGTTCTCAAATCTTTAAAGACTCAATCCGATAAGATAACTTCAAAGGGGAAACTCAATCCATTACAAGAGAGTAGGGGAGAAAACATCATAGGATCCAACTATAATAGCAAAGCTCGCGATACATCAAGATCGTATCACCTCAAGAACACGAGAGAGATAGAGAGAGAGAGGGAGAGAGATCAAACACATAGCTACTGGTACATACCCTCAGCCCCGAGGGAGAACTACTCCCTCCTCGTCATGGAGAGCGCCGGGATGATGAAGACGGCCACGGGAGAGGGATTGCCCCCTCCGGCAGGGTGCCGGAATGGGTCTAGATTGGTTTTTGGTGGCTACGGAGGCTTCTGGCGGCGGAACTCCAGATCTATTGTGCTGTCGGATGTTTTTAGGGTATATGGAGATATATAGGTGGAAGAAGTACGTTAGGGGAGCCATGAGGGGCCCACGAGGGTGGAGGGCGCGCCCAGGGGGGTGGGTGCGCCCCCTACCTTGTGGCCTCCTCGAAGCTTCCCTTACGTGGACTCCAAGTCTTCTGGGCTTCTTCTCTTCCAAAAATAAGTTCCGTGAAGTTTCAGGTCAATTGGACTCTGTTTGATTTTCCTTTTCTGTGATATTCTAAAACAAGGAAAAAACAGAAACTGGCACTGGGCTCTGGGTTAATAGGTTAGTCCCAAAAATCATATAAAATAGCATATAAATGCATATAAAACATCCAAGGTTGATAATATAATATCATGGAACAATCAAAAATTATAGATATGTTGGAGACGTGTCATATGCCATGCTATATACTAGACCTATTGTGTACCTTGCCATGAGTTTGGCAAGGGGGTACAATAGTGGTCCAGGAGTAGATCACTGGAAAACAGTCAAAATTATCCTTAGGTACCTAAAGAGGACTAAGGAAATGTTTCTCAGTTATGGAGGTGACAAAGAGTTCGTCGTAAGGAGTTATGTCGATGCAAGTTTTGACATTGATCTGGATGACTCTGAGTCTCAATCTGGATACATATTGAAAGTGGGAGTAATTAGCTAGAGTAGTGTTGGGGAATGCAATATTTCAAAAAAAAATCCTACGATCAAGCAAGATCTATCTAGGAGAAGCATAGCAATGAGTGAGGAGAGTGTGTCCACGTACCTGTTGGAAATATGCCCTAGAGGCAATAATGAATTGGTTATTATTATATTTCCTTGTTCATGATAATCGTTTATTATCCATGCTAGAATTGTACTGATAAGAAACTCAGATACATGTGTGGATACATAGACAACACCATGTCCCTAGTAAGCCTCTAGTTGACTAGCTCGTTGATCAATAGATGGTTACGGTTTCCTGACCATGGACATTGGATGTCGTTGATAACGGGATCACATCATTGGGAGAATGATGTGATGGACAAGACCCAATCCTAAGCCTAGCACAAAGATCGTGTAGTTCGTATGCTAAAGCTTTTTCTAATGTCAAGTATCATTTCCTTAGACCATGAGATTGTGCAACTCCCGGATACCGTAGGAATACTTTGGGTGTGCCAAACATCACAACGTAACTGGGTGGCTATAAAGGTACACTACAGGTATCTCCGAAAGTGTCTGTTGGGTTGGCACGAATCGAGACTGGGATTTGTCACTCCGTGTAAATGGAGAGGTATCTCTGGGCCCACTCGGTAGGACATCATCATAATGTGCACAAGTGACCAAGGAGTTGATCACGGGATGATGTGTTATGAAACGAGTAAAGAGACTTGCCAGTAACGAGATTGAACAAGGTATCGAGATACCGACGATCGAATCTCGGGCAAGTACAATACCGCTAGACAAAGGGAATTGTATACGGGATTGATCGAATCCTCGACATCGTGGTTCATCCGATGAGATCATCGTGGAACATGTGGGAACAACATGGGTATCCAGATCCTGCTGTTGGTTATTGACCGGAGAACGTCTCGGTCATGTCTGCATGGTTCCCGAACCCGTAGGATCTACACACTTAAGGTTCGATGACGCTAGGGTTATAAAGGAATTTTGTATGTGGTTACCGAATGTTGTTCGGAGTCCCGGATGAGATCCCGGACGTCACGAGGAGTTCCGGAATGGTCCGGAGGTAAAGATTTATATATGGGAAGTCCTGTTTTGGTCACCGGAAAAGTTTCGGGTTTTATCGGTAACGTATCGGGACCACCGGGAGGGTCCCGGGGGTCCACCAAGTGGGGCCACCAGCCCCAGAAGGTTGCGTGGGCCAAGTGTGGGAGGGGACCAGCCCCAGGTGGGCTGGTGCGCCCCCCCACCAAGGCCCAAGGCGCAGGGAGAGTGGGAGGGGGCAAACCCTAGGTCTAGATGGGCCTTAAGGCCCACCCTAGGTGCGCCCCCCTCTCTCCCCCCTTGGCCGCACCCTAGATGGGTATTGGGGGCTGCCGCCCCCCTAGGGAGGGAACCCTAGATGGGGGCGCAGCCCCTCCCCTTCCCCTATATATACTTGAGGTTAGGAGGGCTGCAACACATGAGTTTCTCTCCTTCTTGGTGCAGCCCTACCCCTCTCTCCTCCTCGTCTCTTGCGGTGCTTGGCAAAGCCCTGCTGGAGTACCACGCTCCTCCACCACCACCACGCTGTTGTGCTGCTGCTGGATGGAGTCTTCCTCAACCTCTCTCTCTCTCCTTGCTGGATCAAGGCATGGGAGGCGTCACCGGGCTGTACGTGTGTTGAACGCGGAGGTGCCATCCGTTCGGCACTAGGATCATCGGTGATTTGGATCACGACGAGTACGACTCCTTCAACTCCGTTCTCTTGAACGCTTCCGCTTAGCGATCTACAAGGGTATGTAGATGCACTCTCCTTCCCCTCGTTGTTGGTTTCTCCATAGGTAGATCTTGGTGACACGTAGGAAAATTTTGAATTTCTGCTACGTCCCCAACAGTGGTATCAGAGCTAGGTCTATTGCGTAGATTCTATGCACGAGTAGAACATAAAGTAGTTGTGGGCGTTGATTTTGTTCAATATGCTTACCGTTACTAGTCCAATCTTGATTCGGCGGCATTGTGGGATGAAGCGGCCCGGACCGACCTTACACGTACTCTTACGTGAGACTGGTTCCACCGACTGACATGCACTAGTTGCATAAGGTGGCTAGCGGGTGTCTGTCTCTCCCACTTTAGTTGGATCGGATTCAATGAAAAGGGTCCTTATGAAGGGTAAATAGCAATTGGCATATCACGTTGTGGTTTTTGCGTAGGTAAGAAACGTTCTTGCTAGAAACCCATAGCAGCCACGTAAAACATGCAAACAACAATTAGAGGACGTCTAACTTGTTTTTGCAGGGTATGCTATGTGATGTGATATGGCCAAGAAGAATGTGATGAATGATATGTGATGTATGAGATTGATCATGTTCTTGTAATAGGAATCACGACTTGCATGTCGATGAGTATGACAATCGGCAGGAGCCATAGGAGTTGTCTTAATTTATTTATGACCTGCGTGTCAATATAAACGTCATGTAATTACTTTACTTTATTGCTAACCGTTAGCTGTAGTAGTAGAAGTAATAGTTGGCGAGACAACTTCATGAAGACACGATGATGGAGATCATGATGATGGAGATCATGGTGTCATGCCGGTGACAACGATGATCATGGAGCCCCGAAGATGGAGATCAAAAGGAGCAAAATGATATTGGCCATATCATGTCACTTTTTGATTGCATGTGATGTTTATCATGTTTTTGCATCTTATTTGCTTAGAACGACGGTAGTAAATAAGATGATCCCTCATTAAAATTTCAAGAAAGTGTTCCCCCTAACTGTGCACCGTTGCGACAGTTTGTTGTTTCGAAGTACCACGTGATGATCGGGTGTGATAGATTCTAACGTTCACATACAACGGGTGTAAGACAGATTTACACACGCGAAACACTTAGGTTGCTTTGACGAGCCTAGCATGTACAGACATGGCCTCGGAACACAAGAGACCGAAAGGTCGAGCATGAGTCGTATGGTAGATACAATCAACATGAAGATGTTCACCGATGATGACTAGTCCGTCTCACGTGATGATCGGACACGGCCTAGTTGACTCAGATCATGTAATCACTTAGATGACTAGAGGGATGTCTATCTGAGTGGGAGTTCATAAGATAAACTTAATTATCCTGAACATAGTCAAAAGGTCTTCGCAAATTATGTCGTGACTCGCGCTTTAGTTCTACTGTTTAGATATGTTCCTAGAGAAAATATAGTTGAAAGTTGACAGTAGCAATTATGCGGACAGTAGAAAGCTTATGTCCTTAATGCACCGCTCAGTGTGCTGAACCCCAAACGTTGTTTGTGGATGTTACGAACATCGGACATACACGTTTAGATAACTACATGATAGTTCAGTTAAACGGTTTAGAGTTGAGGCACCAAAGACGTTTTTCGAAACATCGCAGAACATATGAGATGTTTCGAGGGCTGAAATTGGGATTTCAGGCTCGTGTCCACGTCAAGAGGTATAAGACCTCCGACGATTTTCTTAGCCTGCAAACTAAGGGAGAAAAGCTCAATTGATGAACTTGTGCTCAGATTGTCTGAGTACAACAATCATTTGATTCGAGTGGGAGTTGATCTTCCAGACGAGATAGTGATATTTCTCCGAAGTCATTGCCACCAAGCTGCTAGAGCTTCGTGATGAACTATAACATATCAGGGATAGATATGATGATCCTTGAAATATTCGCAATGTTTGTAGAAATCAAGAAGGAGCATCAATTGTTGATGGTTGGTGAAACCATTAGTTTCAAGAAGGGCAAGGGCAAGAAAGGGATACTTCATGGAACAACAAATCAGTTGCTGTTCTAGTGAAGAAACCCAAAGTTGAACCCAAGCCCGAGACTAAGTGCTTCTGTAATAAAGGGAACAGCCACTGGAGCAGAATTACCCTAGATACTTGGTAGATGAGAAGGCTGGCAAAGTCGATAGAAGTATATTGGATATACATTGTGTTAATGTGTACTTTACTAGTACTCCTAGTAGCACCAGGGTATTAGATACCGGTTCGGTTGCTAAGTGTTAGTAACTCGAAATAAAAGCTACGGAATAAACGGAGACTAGCTAAAGGTGAGATGAAGATATGTGTTGGAAGTATTTCCAAGGTTGATCAAATATCGTACGCTCCCTCTACCATCCAGATTGGTGTTTGCGTTGAGCATAGACATGATTGGATTATGTCTATCGCAATACGGTTATTCATTTAAGGAGAATAATGGTTACTCTGTTTATTTGAATAATACCTTCAATGGTCTTACACCTAAAATGAATGGTTTGTTGAATCTCGATCGTAGTGATACACATGTTCCAAAAGATATAAGATAGTAATGATAGTACCACCTACTTGTGGCACTGCCACGTAATTCATATCGGTATAAAACGCATGAAGAAGCTCCATGTTGATGGATCTTTGGGCTCACTCGTTTTTGAAAAGTTTGAGACATGCGAACCATGTCTATTGGTGTATATGCATGAAGAAACTCCATGCAAATGGACCGTTTGGACTCACTTGATTTTGAATCACTTGAGACATGCAAATCATACCACATGGGCAAGATGACTAAAAGCCTCGTTTTCAGTAAAATGGAACTAGAAAGCAACTTGTTGGAAGTAATACATTTTGATGTGTGCAGTCCAATGAGTGCTGAGGCATGTAGTGGATATCGTTATGTTCTTACTTCACAGATGATTTGAGCAGATGTTGAGTATATTTACTTGATGAATCATGAGTCTGAATTATTGAAAGGTTCAAGTAATTTCAGGGTGAAGTTGAAAGATCGTCGTGACAAGAGGATAAAATATCTATGATATGATCATAGAGATGAATATCTGAATTACGAGTTTAGCACAGAATTAAGACATTGTGGAAATTGTTTAACAACTAATACAGCCTGGAACACCATAGTGTGATGGTGTGTCCGAACATCATAACTGCACCCTATTGGATATGATGCATACCATGATGTCTCTTATCGAATTACCACGGTATTTTATGGGTTAGGCATTAGAGACAACCGCATTCACTTTAAATAGGGCACCACGTAATTCCGATGAGATGACACCGTATGAACTATGGTTTAGAGAAACCTAAGTTGTCATTTCTTAAAAGTTTGCGGCTGCGACGCTTATGTGAAAAAGTTTCAGGCTGATAAGCTCGAACCCAAAGCGGATAAATGCATCTTCATAAGACACCCAAAACAGTTGGGTATACCTCCTGTCTCAGATCTGAAAGCAATAAGGGATTGTTTCTAGAATCGGGTCCTTTCTCGAGGAGAAGTTTCTCTCGAAAGAATTGAGTGGGAGGATGGTGGAGACTTGATGAGGTTGTTGAACCGTCTCTTCAACTAGTGTATGGCAGGGCACAGGAAGTTGTTCTTGTGGCACCTACACCAATTGAAGTGGAAGCTTATGATAGTGATCATGAAACTTCAGATCAAGTCACTACCAAACCTCGTGGGATGACAAGGATGCGTACTACTTCAGAGTGGTACGTAATCCTGTCTTGGGAGTCATGTTGCTAGACAACAATGAACCTACGAGCCATGGAGAAGCGATGGTGGGCCCGGATTCCGATAAATGGCTCGAGGCCATAAAATCCGAGAGAGGATCCATGTATGAAAACAAAGTGTAGACTTTGGCAGAACGGCTCGATGGTCGTAAGGCTATTGAGTACAGATGGATTTTAAAAGGAAGACGGACAATGATGGTAAGTATCACCATTAAGAAAGCTCGACTTGTCGTTAAGATGTTTTCCGACAAGTTCAAGGAGTTGACTACGATGAGACTTTCTCACTCGTATCGATGCTAAGAGTCTATTGGAATTATATTAGCGATTACTGCATTATTTATGAAATCTTGCAGATAGGATGTCAAAACATTGTTTCCTCGATGATTTTCTTGAGGAAAGGTTGTATGTGATACAACCGGAAGGTTTTGTCAATCCTGAAAGATGCTAATAAGTATGCAAAGCTCCAGCAATCCTTCTAAGGACTGGAGTAAGCATCTCAGAGTTGGAATGTATGCTTTGATGAGATGATCAAATATTTTGGGTGTATACAAAGTTTATGAGAAACTTGTATTTCCAAAGAAGTGAGTGGGAGCACTATAGAATTTCTGATGAATATATGTTGTTGACATATTGTTGATCAGAAATGACGTAGAATTTCTGGAAAGCATATAGGGTCATTTGAAAGGTGTTTTTCAATGGAAAGCCTGGATTAAGCTACTTGAACGTTGAGCATCAAGATCTATAAGGATAGATCAAAACGCTTAATGGTACTTTCAAATGAGCACATACCTTGACATGATCTTGAAGGTGTTCAAGATGGATCAGTCAAAGAAGGAGTTCTTGCCTGAGTTGTAAGGTATGAAGTTAAGACTTAAAGCTCGACCACGGCAGAAGAAAGAGAAAGGATGAATGTCGTCCCCTATGCTTTTGTCATAGGCTCTATACGGTATGCCATGCTGAGTACTGCACCTGATGTGTGCCTTGCCACATGTCTGGCAAGAGGGTACAAAGGTGATCCAGGAGTGGATCACTAGATAGCGGTCAAAATTGTCCTTGGAGTAATAAGGACATGTTTCTCGATTATGGAGGTGATAAAGAGTTCGGCGTAAAGGGTTGCATTGATGCAAGCTTTAACACCTATCCGAATAGCTCTGAGTAGAGATACCGGATACGTATAATGGAATAGCTCCAAGTAGAACGGTTATTTGAAATGGCTCCAAATGTAGCGTAGTAGTTGCATCTACAAGATGACATAGAAATTTGCGAAGTACATACGGATCTGAATGTTGCAGACCCGTTGACTAAAACCTCTCTCACAAGCATAACATGATCAAACCCAGAACTCTTTGGGTGTTAGTCACATGGGGATGTGACCTTGAGTGTTAATCACATATCGATGTGAACTGGATTATTGACTCTAGTGCAAGTGGGAGACTGTTAGAAATATGCCCTAGAGGCAATAATGAATTGGTTATTATTATATTTCCTTGTTCATGATAATCGTTTATTATCCATGCTAGAATTGTATTGATAGGAAACTCAGATACATGTGTGGATACATAGACACCACCATGTCCCTAGTAAGACTCTAGTTGACTAGCTCGTTGATCAATAGATGGTTACGGTTTCCTGACCATGGACATTGGATGTCGTTGATAACGAGATCACATCATTGGGAGAATGATGTGATGGACAAGACCCAATCCTAAGCCTAGCACAAAGATCGTGTAGTTCGTATGCTAAAGCTTTTTCTAATGTCAAGTATCATTTCCTTAGACCATGAGATTGTGCAACTCCCGGATACCGTAGGAATACTTTGGGTGTGCCAAACGTCACAACATAACTGGGTGGCTATAAAGGTACACTACAGGTATCTCCGAAAGTGTCTGTTGGGTTGGCACGAATCGAGACTGGGATTTGTCACTCCGTGTAAACGGGGAGGTATCTCTGGGCCCACTCGGTAGGACATCATCATAATGTGCACAAGTGACCAAAGAGTTGATCACGGGATGATGTGTTACAAAACGAGTAAAGAGACTTGCCAGTAACGAGATTGAACAAGGTATCGGGATACCGACGATCGAATCTCGGGCAAGTACAATACCGCTAGACAAAGGGAATTGTATACGGGATTGATCGAATCCTCGACATCGTGGTTCATCCGATGAGATCATCATGGAACATGTGGGAACCAACATGGGTATCCAGATCCCGTTGTTGGTTATTGACCGGAGAACGTCTCGGTCATGTCTGCATGGTTCCCGAACCCGTAGGGTCTACACACTTAAGGTTCGATGACGCTAGGGTTATAAAGGAATTTTGCATGTGGTTACTGAATGTTGTTCGGAGTCCCGGATGAGATCCCGGACGTCACGAGGAGTTCCAGAATGGTTCGGAGGTAAAGGTTTATATATGGGAAGTCCTGTTTTGGTCACCGGAAAAGTTTCGGGTTTTATCGGTAACGTACCGGGACCACCGGGAGGGTCCCGGGGGTCCACCAAGTGGGACCACCAGCCCCAGAAGGTTGCGTGGGCCAAGTGTGGGAGGGGACCAGCCCTAGGTGGGCTGGTGCGCCCCCCCCCCACCAAGGCCCAAGGCGCAGGGAGAGTGGGAGGGGGCAAACCGTAGGTCCAAATGGGCCTTAAGGCCCACCCTAGGTGCGCCCCCCTCTCTCCCCCCTTGGCCGCACCCTAGATGGGTATTGGGGGATGCCGCCCCCCTAGGGAGGGAACCCTAGATGGGGGTGCAGCCCCTCCCCTTCCCCTATATATACTTGAGGTTAGGAGGGCTGCAACACATGAGTTTCTCTCCTTCTTGGTGCAGCCCTACCCCTCTCTCCTCCTCGTCTCTTGCGCTGCTTGGCGAAGCCCTGCTGGAGTACCATGCTCCTCCACCACCACCACGCCATTGTGCTGCTACTGGATGGAGTCTTCCTCAACCTCTCCCTATCTCCTTGCTGGATCAAGGCATGGGAGACGTCACCGGGCTATACGTGTGTTGAACGCGGAGGTGCCGTCCGTTCGGCACTAGGATCATCGGTGATTTGGATCACGACGAGTACGACTCCTTCAACCCCGTTCTCTTGAATGCTTCCGCTTAGCGATCTACAAGGGTATGTAGATGCACTCTCCTTCCCCTCGTTGCTGGTTTCTCCATAGATAGATCTTGGTGACACGTAGGAAAATTTTGAATTTCTGCTACGTTCCCCAACAGTACCCTCATAGACCGAAAGCGGAAGCGTTTAGTAATGCGGTTGATGTAGTCGAACATCTTCGTGATCCGATCGATCCAAGTACCGAACGTATGGCACCTCCGCGATCTGCACACGTTCAGCTCGGTGACGTCCCTCGAACTCTTGATCCAGTTGAGGCTAAGGGAGAGTTCCGTCAGCACGATGGCGTGGTGACGGTGATGATAAAGTTATCGGTGCAGGGCTTCGCCTAAGCACTACGACAATATGACCGAGGTGTGTTTCTGTGGAGGGGGCACCGCACACGGCTAAGAGAAACTTTGGTGTGCCTTTGGGGTGCTCCTGAGGGAGTCCTGGACTATGGGGTCCTCGGGCATCCGACCTGTTGGACATGGGCCGGACGGATGGGCTACGAAGATACAAGACCGAAGACTCTCACCCGTGCCCGGATGGGACTCTCCTTGGCGTGGATGGCAAGCTTGGCATTCGGATATGAAGATGGCCACGGGAGAGTGCCGGGATGATGAAGATGGCCACGGGAGAGGGATTGCCCCCTTCGGCAGGGTGCCAGAACGGGTATAGATTGGTTTTCGATGGCTATGGAGGCTTCTGGCGGCGGAACTCCCGATCTATTATGCTCTCGGATGTTTTTAGGGTATATGGAGATATATAGGCGGAAGAAGTACGTCAGGGGAGCCATGAGGGGCCCACGAGGGTGGAGGGCGTGCCCGGGGGGGCCTACCTTGTCGCCTCCTCGAAGCTTCCCTTACGTGGACTACAAGTCTTCTAGGCTTCTTCTGATCCAAAAATAAGTTCCGTGAAGTTTCAGGTCAATTGGACTCCGTTTGATTTTCCTTTTCTGCGATATTATAAAACAAGGAAAAACAGAAACTGGCACTGGGCTCTGGGTTAATAGGCTAGTCCCAAAACTCATATAAAATAGCATATAAATGCATATAAAACATCCAAGGTTGATAATATAATAGCATGGAACAATCAAAAATTATAGATACGTTGGAGACGTATCAGCATCCCCAAGCTTAATTCCTGCTCGTCCTCGAGTAGGTAAATGATAAAAACAAAATATTTGATGTGGGATGCTACCTAACATATTTCTCTAAGTAATTCTTCTTTATTTTGGCATAAATGTTCAGATCCATAAGATTCAAGACAAAATTTTAATATTGACATAGAAATAATAATACTTCAATCATAATACTAAGCAATTATGTCTTCTCAAAATAACATGGCCAAAGAAAGCTATCCCTACAAAATCATATAGTCTGGCTATGCTCCATCTTCACCACACAAAATATTTAAATCATGCACAACCCCGATGACAAGCCAAGCAATTGTTTCATACTTTTGATGTTCTCAAACTTTTTCAATCTTCACGCAATACATGAGCGTGAGCCATGGATATAACACTATAGGTGGAATAGAATGGTGGTTGTGGAGAAGACAAAAAGGGAGAAGATAGTCTCACATCAACTAGGCGTATCAATGTGCTATGGAGATGCCCATCAATATATATCAATGTGAGTGAGTAGGGATTGCCATGCAACGGATGCACTAGAGTTATAAGTGTATGAAAGCTCAACAAAAGAAACTAAGTGGGTGTGCATCCAACTCGCTCGGGCATTTGAGGAATATACAAGCCAATTTCTATAATGAAAGATTCCCACTATTATATGAAAGTGACAACATAGGAGACTCTCTATCATGAAGATTATGGTGCTACTTTGAAGCACAAGCGTGGTAAAAGGATAGTAGCATTGCCCCTTCTCTCTTTTTTTCTCATTTTTTTTATTTGGGCCTTCTTTTTTTATGGCCTCTTTTCTCTTCTTTTTTTATTTGGGCTTCTTTGGCCTCTATTATTTATTTATTTTCATCCGAAGTCTCATCCCGACTTGTGGGGGAATCATAGTCTCCATCATCCTTTCCTCACTGGGACAATGCTCTAATAATGATGATCATCACACTTTTATTTACTTACAACTCAAGAATTACAACTCGATTCTTAGAACAAAATATGACTCTATATGAATGCCTCCGACGGTGTACCGGGATGTGCAATGTCTCATGAGTGACATGTATGAAAGAATTATGAACGGTGGCTTTTCCACACATACAATGTCAACTACATGATCATGCAAAGCAATATGACAATGATGAAGCGTGTCATAATAACAGAACGATGGAAAGTTGCATGGCAATATATCTCGGAATGGCTATGGAAATGCCATAATAGGTAGGTATGGTGGCTGTTTTGAGGAAGGTATATGGTGGGTTTTAGGGTACCGGCGAAAGTTGCGCGGTACTAGAGAGGCTAGCAATGGTGGAAGGGTGAGAGTGCGTATAATCTATGGACACAACATTAGTCATAAAGAACTCACATACTTATTGAAAAATATCTATTAGTTATCGAAACAAAGTACTACATGCATGCTCCTAGGGGGATAGATTGGTAGGAAAAGACCATCGCTCGTCCCCGACCGCCACTCATAAGGAAGATAGTCAATAAATAAATCATGCTCCGACTTCATCACATAACGGTTCACCATACGTGCATGCTACGGGAATCACAAACTTCAACACAAGTATTTCTCAAATTCAAAACTACTCAACTAGCATGACTCTAATATCACCATCTCCATATCTCAAAAGAATTATCAAGTATCAAACTTCTCTTAGTATTCAACGCACTCTATATGAAAGTTTTTATTATACCCCTCTTGGATGCCCATCATATTAGGACTAAATTCATAACCAAAGCAAACTACCATGCTATTTAGAGACTCTCAAAATGATATAAGTGAAGCATGAGAGTTCATCTATTTCTATAAAATAAAACCACCACCGTGCTCTAAAAAGATATAAGTGAAGCACTAGATCAAATGACAAACTACTCCAAAAGATATAAGTGAAGCTTAATGAGTAGTCGAATAATTATGCAACTATATGAAGACTCACTAACATTTAAGAATTTCATATCTTGGTATTTTATTCAAACAGCAAACAAAACTAAATAAAATGACGCTCCAAGAAAAACGCATATCATGTGGCGAATAAAAATATAGCTCCAAGTAAAGTTACCGATGAACGAAGACGAAAGAGGGGATGCCTTATGGGGCATCCCCAAGCTTAGGATCTTGGTTGTTCTAGAATATTACCTTGGGGTGCCTTGGGCATCCCCAAGCTTAGGCTCTTGCCATTCCTTATTCCGTAGTCCATCGAATCTTTACCCAAAACTTGAAAACTTCACAACACAAAACTTAACAGAAAACTCGTAAGCTCCGTTAGTATAAGAAAATAAATCACCATTAGTTACTGTTGTGAACTCATTCTAAATTCATATTGGTGTTAAACCTACTTTATTCCAACTTCTCTATGGTTTATAAACTCTTTTACTAGCCATATATTCATCAAAATAAGTAAACAACACATACAAAACAGAATCTGTCAAAACAGAACAGTCTGTAGTAATCTGGATCAAACGTATACTTATGTAACTCATAAAATTATCAAATAAATTGCTGGTCGTTAGTAACTTATCTATTAATCATCTTCAAAAATAATTAACTAAATAGCACTCTCCAATAAAAAATTACAGCAATTCTCGTGAGCGCTAAAGTTTCTGTTTTTTACAGCAAGATCAACAAGACTTTCCCCAAGTCTTCCCAACGGTTCTACTTGGCACAAACACTAATTAAAACATAAAACCACATATAAACAGAGGCTAGATTAATTATTTATTACTAAATAGGAACAAAAATCAAATAACAAAAATAAACTTGGGTTGCCTCCCAACAAGCGCTATCGTTTAACGCCCCTAGCTAGGCATGATGATTTCAATGATGGTCACATAAAAGATAAGAATTGAAACATAAAGAGAGCATCATGAAGAATATGACTAGCACATTTAAGTCTAACCCACTTCCTATGCATAGGGATTTTGTGAGCAAACAACTTATGGGAACAATAATCAACTTGCATAGGAAGGTAAAGCAAGCAAAACTTCAAAATTTTAAGGACATAGAGAGGAAACTTGATATTATTGTAATTCCTACAAGTATATATTCCTCCCTCATAATAATTTTCAGTAGCATCATGAATGAATTCAGCAATATAACCAGCAACTAAAGCATTCTTTTCATGATCTACAAGCATAGAACTTTTATTACTCTCCACATAAGCAAAATTCTTCTCATTCGGAATAGTGGGAGTATCATAATAGACTTGAGTACTATAAATTGTTTCCACATTAAAAGAGTAATGTTCAGAAAAAGGGTAATCATAATCATGACAAGTTTTATAAATATAATCATCACCACTTTTTATAGCATATGTATCATCACAATAATTATCATAAGTAGGAGGCATACTATCATCATTGTAAATTTGCATATCAAAACTTGGGAGACTAAAAATATCATCTTCATTAAACGTAGCATACCCAAGCTTGGGACAAACATTAATTGCAGAAAATATATTCTCAAAAACATCATCTCATCAAACATAGCATCCCCAAGCTTGGGCCTTTTCATATCATAAGCATAATCACTCTCATAATTTAATAGTATGGATAGCACCAATAGTATAGCAATTATCATATTCTTCCAAGCAAGTGCCAAAAAGATTTTCAAGATCATAAGAAGTATCATTATCTTCCACAATTATATTTTCATGAGGCACAATAGTAATAGGAGCAGCATTATTTGGGGGAGATATTTTTTTTACCTCTCTTCCTATTTATTTTCTTCTTCACCACATCATGTGTGGGTTCAATCCTCTTTTTGGAGCTCCTTATTAATGAGATTGGTTGAATAGAAGGCTCCTCCTCGTTACCTGATTCATCATAAGAAATAATAGGAGGATATTGGGAAGTCTCTTCCCTTTCATTAGTATTCTCTTAATCTTATATTTGTTTTCTTTTCTTTATGTAATTGGCAATATAAGGATTTTCAATACAATTCACCGCACAATACATATAAATTTCTTCTAGATCAAAACCAAGAAGTTTATAACGGGCAAATTCTGGAAGATGCTTAGTTATACGTTTCATTTCTTCGTAGCCCATAAGCAAACTAAGTTCATTATAATGTGCAAGGGAAATCAAGTCATCACAATTTTTGGACACGATTAGATCATGAAACAATTTGCATCGGGTAGCTAAATGACCCTATTCATTGCAAAGTCCACAAGTACGGCCAAGAAAATTTAAATCTTCAGCACAAACATCTAGCCTTTCTTGCAACAATTTAGTTTCTAAGTGCTTATGCCTCTTGCAATATCTATCTTCCCTATTTGGTGTATACTTGCAAACCCAATGCACTCCACAAAAATTGACATGTTTACAGGAGACATTTTCATCATAACTAGTGCAATCATCATTAGTACCATGGATATTCAAGGAGTTCATACTAACAAAATTGCAATCATGCTCATCATTCAAAGATTTAGTGCCAAACATTTTAATGCATTCTTCTTCTAACACTTTGCCACAATTTTCCTTTCCATCATACTCACGAAAGATATTAAAAAGATGAAGCGTATGAGGTAGACTCAATTCCATTTTATTGTAGTTTTCTTTTATAAACTAAACTAGTGATAAAACAAGAAACTAAAAGACTCGATTGCAAGATCTAAAGATATACCTTCAAGCACTCACCTCCTCGGCAACGGCGCCAGAAAAGAGCTTGATGTCTACTACACAACCTTCTTCTTGTAGACGTTGTTGGGCCACCAAGTGCAGAGGTTTGTAGGATAGTAGCAAATTTCCCTCTAGTGGATGACCTAAGGTTTATCAATCCGTAGGAGGCGTAGGATGAAGATGGTCTCTCTCAAGCAACCCTGCAACCAAATAACAAAGAGTCTCTTGTGTCCCCAACACACCCAATACAATGGTAAATTGTATAGGTGCACTAGTTCGGCGAAGAGATGGTGATACAAGTGGTATATGGATGGTAGATAAAGGTATTTGTAATCTGAAAATATAAAAACAGCAAGGTAAATAATGATAAATGTGAGCGTAAACGGTATTGCAATGCTAGGAAACAAGGCCTAGGGTTCATACTTTCACTAGTGCAAGTCCTCTCAACAATAATAACATAATTGGATCACATAACTATCCCTCAACATGCAACAAAGAGTCACTCCAAAGTCACTAATAGCGGAGAACAAACGAATAGATTATGGTAGGGTACGAAACCACCTCAAAGTAATTCTTTCCAATCAATCCGTTGGGCTATTCCTATAAGTGTCACAAACAGCCCTAGAGTTCGTACTAGAATAACACCTTAAGACACAAATCAACCAAAACCCTAATGTCACCTAGATACTCCAATGTCACCTCAAGTATCCGTGGGTATGATTATACGATAAGCGTCACACAATCTCAGATTCATCTATTCAACCAACACATAGAACCTCAAAGAGTGCCCCAAAGTTTCTACCGGAGAATCACGACGAAAATGTGTGCCAACACCTATGCATAGGTTCATGGGCGAAACCCGAAAGTTGATCACCAAAACATACATCAAGTGAATCACGTGATATCCCATTGTCACCACAGATACGCACAGAAAGACATACATCAAGTGTTCTCAAATCTTTAAAGACTCAATCCGATAAGATAACTTCAAAGGGGAAACTCAATCCATTACAAGAGAGTAGGGGGGAGAAAACATCATAGTATCCAACTATAATAGCAAAGCTCGCGATACATCAAGATTGTATCACCTCAAGAACACGAGAGAGAGAGAGAGAGAGAGAGAGAGAGAGAGAGATTGTTGGGGATATTACTACTGGAGGTAAACCGGCCTTGGGTAGCCGGGTTGACTCTTTGAAGATTAGAAGCCCATGAAGATGTAAAGATGCTAGCGCTTTACGGAGGGCCCAAAGGCGAGTAGCAGTATGTAAATGTAAACCGGCCCAGTCATGTAACTTATTTAGTAAGATAGAAAGAGAGAGGCCGAACCGGATACATTTATAAACCGGCTTCGGGACTCTGTAGCCCGGCGGGCGTCAATCTATGTATATAAGGGACGACCTGGCCACGGTTTAGAGACAGACAACAACAACTCGAAAGCCAGACAAAGCGGATTCGCTCCCTGGCCTTCGAAACCCTAACAATACCAATCACAACTAGACGTAGGCTTTTACCTTCATCGAAGGGGCCGAACTGGTATAAACTCCCGTGTCCCCTTGTCCGTTTTAACCCCTTTAAGCTAACCCGTCGCGATGGCTCCAGAACTAAGTCCTTTCACAAGGACATCTGCCGTGACAAACCCACGACAGTTGGCGCCCACCGTGGGGCCATCGCACGATGGTTTCGAGTTCTTGAAGGGCAGCTTCGATGGACTTAAGGGATACGCTGTGGTCCGGATGACGAAGAGTCGCCGCGGCAAGCTCTACATCGACAATGTAGGATGGGGTCCCGAGGCCGATTCAATCAAATATGGGTACCGGGTCCCCTTTGGTGGGATTCACGTCTTCATCGGCAAGATCGGCGAACCGGCCCCCGAGCCGGACATCTGCACCGACATCATCGAAATGGCTCGGCGTGCAAGTCCTTCGCCGATTCAGCCCGAGGCAAGGCATGTTTTCATAGGTGTAGTCCATGGATCAGGACACGAGGACGGACCGGTGTCCGAAGGAGAAACCATAGTCTGCTCTGATGACGAGTCTTCTGGAGAAACCGAATCGCTTTACCAGTTGCAGGACGGCCGGATTGAGGGAGGATCCGAGGGAACAGTATTCCGGATTCCCCCGGTCTGCCAAACCGGGCCGCCATCTTCATGGCTGGCACACAATCGGCGCCTCATTCATCTACCGCCGCAGCAATGCTCTCCGGTTCAACAACGGCCACACCAGCAGGGGCAGGAAGCTCAGCGCCACCTCCGGCCCAAGTCTTATCTGATTTGTTCGACGCTTTGGCAACATTGATGTCCGCGGAGGTAGACGCAGCAGCCAGGGATCAGCATGATGCGGAGATTGCAAAGGTGAAAGATCAGATAGCCCAGGCCAAGGCGGACCTGGCAGCAGAGAACGCCAGGATGGCTACGGAGTGGGCCGAGTTGGAAGCACATGCTTACCGGATTAGACTGGACCAGAATGCTTCAGAGGAAGTCATGAGAAGAAGGTACCGATCACGTCTCCCTTGGTTTATGAGCCGCAGAATCTTTTCAACACGCGAGGCGCAGGAGCTGGTAACCATGCGGGGGCGCCGGGAGCAAGAGCGTCGGTTCAGCCGCGCACGACGGACCTGCCTCGCCAGAACAACATTGTACCATCAACACCGCCCGGGCATTATTCCAACCCGTTGGAGAACATTGTGGCCGCTGCGTCATGCCTGGCGGCCCTCCCAACGGACGGCGAGTCACCAGTGGCAGTGGAAGCACGCCGGGCCAGGGATCTCTTTCAGACAGCACTAAATCAACAGCAAGCATATTCACACAGCCGTGAGAGGATTCACTCCCGCCCAAGCCGGAGTTATAGCAGACACGTGGAAGATGAACCGGCCGTGTCCAGTAGTGCACGCCGCCGAAATTCGCCATGAGGGAACAACCCGGCTGGGGAGGTGCCAATGCACAAGATGTTGTGGATCATGGCCGCGCACGTCGAGAGGCCGAGTTGACAGCTCGACACGAGGCACGACAGCATACTCCGGTTCACCCCACTGCCTCCGTGGAGCCAGGGGCGATGTTCAGTTCCTTAGGGGTACCGTGCTTATCTCCTGCTTTGCGTAATGTGCGGCTACCCAAGGATTTCAAGGGACCTCGTAAGGTACCAAATTATACCGCCGATTTGCAGCCAGAGGCGTGGGTGGAGAGCTATGAGATGGCAATGGAGATGTTAGATGTGGACGAGGTGGTGTGTGCTAAATATTTCACCATGATGTTGGAAGGAACAGCTCGCACTTGGTTGAAGAGCTTGCCGACCAACTCTATTGGATCATGGGTCGAATTGCAGCGCCGGTTTATCCAGAACTTCAAGGATACGTGTAAGCAACCGATGTCAATTGTAGATCTGGCCGCTTGTGTCCAAGAGGAAGGGGAGTCCACGACCCATTGGGTCAAACGGGTCTCGGCGATTTTGCATTCGTCAGATCGTATCAACGCAGACACTGCAATGTTAACGTTAGAGGGTAATTGCGATTTCAAACCATTGAAACAGAAGTTGGGAAGGCTCAAACATCACTGCAACGACATGTCAACACTCATGGATGCTTTGGTTAAACCAGAGAAGGGTAAGAAGACCGGCAATGCCAAAGGCCAACAACACAATCCGACAGGCCATGGAAACACTGGTAAGCGCAAGGCCGACAGTGGTTTGGACTTTGTCGCAAATACCAACGCACAGGAGAATGGCCAACACCGTAAAGGCAAGAAGCCACAGAGGGGTGGAGGTCCAGGCAACAATTTGGAGCGTTTGTTAAATCAGCCCTGTCCAAAGCATGGATCAAAGGAGAAACCGGCATCACATCTCTGGAAAGATTGTTAGATCATGCGGGATTTCAAGAATTCCAATATGTTCCAATATGACAACGGCCCGCCCGGCGGTTCAGGAGGAGGTTTCCACGGGCCGGGTTACGGAGTCGGTGGTTCCGGTTCAGGGTTTCCAGGCAATCAAACCGGACACGTCAATCAAGGAAACCAAGGCAACCAGGGAGGTTACAACCATCAGGGGAGTCAACAGCAGCAGTCGGGTTATCAGAGCAATCCCAAACAGCTGAACAGCGGGCAATATCATGTCTTCACCACTAGTTTGTGCAAACGTGATCAGAAGCTTCACAAAAGGGTAGTCAACTCTGTTGAGCCGGCAGTACCTCAGTATTTACGCTGGTCGGAGCAACCTATTTTGTGGAGCAGAGAGGATCACCCGCCTCGGGTTGATAATCCAGGTCACTTGGCCTTGGTGGTAGCCCCTGAAGTTGGGGGATACAAGTTCACTAAAGTGCTCGTGGATGGGGGAAGTAGTATCAATATTTTGTATTATGATACATTCTGCCATATGGGGTTGACAGATAAGGATCTTAAACCGTCGAATACGGTATTTCATGGTGTGGTGCCTGGTAAGTCTGCATATCCTGTTGGTAAGATAGCTTTGGAGGTAGCTTTTGGTGATGACTACGATTCCAGGTCAGAAACAGTGACATTTGAGGTGGTGAAGATCAAAAGTCCGTACCACGCTCTGTTCGGGCGGCCGGTTTATGCTAAGTTTATGGCAAGGCCATGTTATGTTTGCCTGCAGCTTAAAATGCCAGGTCATAAGGGGACTATCACAGTACATGGAAGTAGAAAGATTGCTTTGGAGTGTGAAGAAGGTGATGCGGCTTATGCTAAGTCGGTTTGTGCCAATGAGGAGTTAACATTCTATAAGGAGCAAGTTGATCCGGCAGACATGACCTCCTTAAAAAAGCCAACTACGGAACATGATCCAGCATTGAAGTTCAAATCAGCTACAGACACTAAGATGGTTGACTTTGTCCCTGGCGATTCACCCAAACAGTTCAGCATCAGCGCTAACCTAGATCCCAAATAGGAAAGCGCGCTCATCGAGTTCATCCATGAGAATCGGGACATCTTTGCATGGAAACCTTCTGACATGACAGGTGTACCGAAAGGACTCGCTGAGCACACACTCAATATTGATCTGAAATTCAAACCGGTCCGAGAGTTCCTTCGCCGCTTCAACGAGGAAAGGCGCAAGGCTATAGGTGAAGAGGTCACTCGTTTGTTGGCTGCTGGGTTTATTGTTGAAGTTTTTCATCCAGAGTGGTTAGCCAATCCGGTGCTGGTTCTTAAGAAAAACGACACTTGGCGCATGTGTGTGGACTACACAGATTTAAACAAGGCTTGCCCTGCAGACCCCTTTGCTCTCCCTCGCATTGATCAGATAATTGATGCTACGGTGGGTTGTGACCGTTTGTGTCTTTTGGATGCTTACTCTGGTTATCATCAGATCAAACTGGCAGTTAAGGACTAGGAGAAGACAACCTTTATAACTCCCTTTGGAGCCTTCTGCTATGTTTCCATGCCCTTTGGACTCAAGAGTTCCCATGCAACTTACCAGCGATGTGTTCAGAATTGCCTTCATAAGCAAATTGGGCGCAATGTCCATGTGTATGTAGATGATATTGTGGTCAAATCCAGAAAGGAGGAGACGTTGATAGATGATCTACGGGAAACTTTTGACAATCTCCGGGTCTACAAGATGATGCTCAATCCAGAGAAGTGTGTTTTCGGTGTCCCGGCAGGCAAGCTCTTAGGCTTTCTGGTTTCAAACAGAGCCATTGAGGCTAATCTGGAAAAGATTGCAGCGATTACGTCCTTGGCTAAACCGGCGTGTATTAACGATGTGCAACGTCTAGCCGGCCGGATTACAGCTTTGAGCCGGTTTATCAGCCGCCTTGGAGAGAATGCCATTCCTTTATATTAGATGCTCAAGAAAATGGATAACTTTGTCTGGAGTGAAGTAGCTGATAAGGCGTTTGAACATCTGAAGAAACAACTCATGGAACCGCTCGTACTGGCAGCACCGATCGATAAAGAGCCCTTATTATTATATGTGGCTGCTAATGCCCGGGCTGTCAGCGTAGCCATTGTGGTAGAGCGCAAAGAGCCTGGCAAAGAGTATCCGGTTCAACGCCCGGTTTATTATACCAGTGAGGTGCTTATTGAGTCAAAGCAGAGGTATCCGCATTGGCAGAAACTGGTGTATGGGGTGTTTATGGCAAGCCGGAAGCTCAAACACTATTTTCAGGGCCATCCTATCATAGTAGTCAGTTCAGCTCCTCTGGGTGACATCATTCAAAACAGAGAGGCAACTGGCCGGATTGCCAAGTGGGCCATTGAGCTTGGACCCCACGGGCTCAGATATATACCCCGCACGGCGATCAAGTCCCAGGCACTCATAGATTTCATCAATGATTGGACAGAACTACAGGCACCTGAGGAGAAACCAGATAATACATATTGGACTATTCATTTTGATGGGTCCAGACAGCTAGAGGGTTCAGGGGCTGGAGTCGTATTAACTTCCCCACGAGGTGATAAGTTTTGTTATGTCCTCCGTTTAATGTTCCCTTGTACTAACAATGCAGCTGAATATGAGGCCTTACTCCACGGTCTTCGGATGGCTAAAGAGATGAATTTGAGCTGGGTTAAGTGCTTCGGCAATTCAGATCTAGTGGCTCAGCAAGTGTCTGGCACTTGGGATTCTAAGGACCCACTCATGGCTGCATATCGGCGAGAGATGGACACAGTGGCTGGTCACTTTAAAGGTTATCAGGTGGACCATATAGACCAGCGGAAGAATGAAGCGGCGGCCGCTTTAAGTCGTCTTGGTTCCCAACGTAAACCGGTTCTGCCCAATGTCTTTCTTGATGTGTTGCACAATCCGTCAGTCAAAATACCAACCGAAGAAGATTTGGTTGTTCCTGATCCGGAGGCTCAATTGGTGGCAGCTTTGCATGCCATACCGGATTGGACGATCCCATATCTAGATTACATGAACCGGGGCGAGTTACCAGCTGAGGAAACGTTGGCCCGACAGATAATCCGACGTTCCAAGTCCATGACCATACTAAACGGGGAGTTACATCATTATAGTGTTTCAGGAGTGATTCAACGATGCGTTTCTCCTCAAGAAGGTTGTGAGATTTTGCGAGAAATTCATGAAGGGGATTGCGGTCATCATGCCGGTTCAAAGTCGTTGGTTGCTAAAGCTTTTCGCCACGGTTTTTACTGGTTGACGGCGCATGCTGATGCGGAGGATTTGGTCAAAAGATGTGATGGATGTCAAAAGTTTGCCCGCCGTGCGCACGTTCCGGCTCAAGAGTTGCGGATGATTCCAATTACGTGGCCATTTGCCACTTGGGGGCTGGATATGGTTGGACCCTTCAAGCGCTCCAAGGACAAGAAGACCCATCTGTTAGTAGCAGTTGATAAATTCACTAAATGGGTAGAGGCAGAGCCAGTCAACAAGTGTGATGCAGCCACAACAGTTCAATTCATCAAAAAGGTGATAGTCCGGTTTAGCTTTCCATATAGCATTATAACAGATAATGGCACTAACTTGTCAAAAGGAGAGATGGAAGAATTCTGTCAACGTGAGCACATCCGGCTTGATCTAGCATCAGTGGCTCACCCCCAATCTAATGGTCAAGCGGAAAGGGCAAATCAAGAAATTCTGCGGGGTATCAAACCAAGGCTTATGGTTCCCTTAAAGCGGACGCTGGGTTGTTGGGTCGAAGAGCTACCTTCTGTGTTATGGAGCATCAACACCACACCCAATAGGTCTATGGGTTACACACCTTTCTTCATGGTTTATGGAGCAGAGGCGGTTCTTCCTAGTGACATCCGTCACAATTCGCCCCGTGTGGCAGCTTATGTTGAAGCTGATAATGAGAAGGCACGTCAGGATTCTCTGGACCTGTTGGATGAAGAGAGGGATCTTGCAGCAGTGCATTCGGCGATTTATCAACAAGATCTTCGACGTTATCATAGCCGCCGGGTTAAAACTAGAACCTTTCAAGAAGGTGATTTTGTGCTCCAGCTCATCCAGGATCAGACTGATATGCATAAGTTATCCCCCCCTTGGGAAGGACCCTTTGTGGTCAGCAAAAATCTGCACAACGGATCCTACTACCTCATTGATGTTGAGAGCATGAAGACTCACGTCAATCGGAGGAGGAGACAAAGCGGCCATGGAACATAGCTCTCCTTCGGCCTTACTATACTTGAAGCCATAGGCTTTTTCACCTGTACATATTTATGACAGTGTATATACCATATAATAAACTGGAACCTCCGTTATAAGCGGGGTATCTGTTCTTTCTTATATCATATGTGTGCTTTTACAAGTTAACGGTCAAAGCGGAGTCTTTGTTAAACCGGATTTAGCAACTGCATAAAGATAAAGAAAATCACTAGGGGGCTTGGTCATGTTTGAACCACAGCTACACCTCTTGATAGGCTTTTCAGCCACACAAGGACAAATTTGTGGAGCCAAACACTGTACAAACTCAAACATAGGCACACGCTGAGCATCGCTCACAAAGTTACTTGGGGGCTCTTTTTTTGCAAAGCAACAAAGAGTTTGAAAGGACCCTCGTAATTGGCTATCAAGCCACGACTTGGAAGCCTGGTGTATTCACCTAAAACCCCGGGTTAACCTGCCTTCATCAAGTAAGCCACTCCTATCCAGGTAATCCTGGCATGACCCATCGAACGTTTGACAAGTCAATCTTTTACAGACCCTGAACTTGTCATAGTTAAAACGGTGATGTAACACCCTCGATGCGACTATAGCTCCCACATGTCAAGGCACGACTTAGAGACATAATCGCATTGAAGGCATGTGTCGCAAGTTAGGCAATCTTCACAACATCCCATGGAATATGATAACAAAAAGGGAGATAACATAGTTGGCTTACACTCGCCACGTCAATCAAGTACATTAATAACATTACATCATCCAAACACTCATGGCCCGGCTACGGCGCCAAAATAAAAGAGAACCCAACATGCGACAACGGTCCCAATCACCCCCAACTGGGCACCACTACTAATCATCAGGAAAGGAAACATAGTAACGTTGAGAGTCTTCGTCGAACTCCCACTTGAACTCATACGCGTCTCCTGGAGCGGAATCATCGGGCCCTGCATCTGGTGTAATAGTAATCTATGAGCCACAGGGACTCAGCAATCTCGCACCCTCGCGATCAAGACTATTTAAGCTTATAGGTAAGGCAAGGTAAATATATGGAGCTGCAGCAAGCGGCTGGCAAGTATGGTGGCTAACTTACTCGCAAAAGAGAGCGAGAAGAGGAGGCAAAGCACGAGCGAGAAACTAGAGAGCAACCTGCGCAAACATTACTCCAACACCGTGTCCACTTCCCGGACTCCGCCGAGAAGAGGCCATCACGGTAACACACTCGGTTGATTTGTTTTATTAAGTTAAGGTACAAGTTATCTACAACCAGACATTAACAAATTCCCATCTGCCCATAACCGCGGGCACGGCTTTCGAAAGTTCAATCCCTGCAGGGGAGTCCCAACTTAGCCCATGACAAGCTCTCACGGTCAACGAAGGAATAGACCTCCTCCCAAGACGTTCAGATCAGACTCGGTATCTCGGTAATTCAAGACACTTCGACAGGTTAAAACAAGACCAGCAACACCGCCCGAATGTGCCGACAAATCCTGATAGGAGCTGCACATATCTCTTTCTCAGGGCACACTCAGATGAGCGCTCCATACAACTAAAACCAAACCTCGGGTTTCCCCGAGGGGGCGCTGCACAGGACTCTAGTTTGGACCAACACTCAGAGGAGCACTGGCCCTGGGGGGTTAAAATAAGATGACCCGCGGGCTCCGGAAACCCGAGGGAAAAAGAGGCTAGGTGGCAAATGGTAAGACCAAGGTTGGGCATTGCTGGAAAAGCTTTAATCAAGGCGAACTATCAAGGGGTTCCCATTATAACCCAACCGCATAAGGAACGCAAAATCCGGTAACATAACACCGATATGACGGAAACTAGGGCGGCAAGAGTAGAACCAAAAACTAGGCGAGAGGCCGAGCCTTCCACCCTTTACCAAGTGTATAGATGCATTAAGATAACATAGCAATATAATGATATCCCAACAATTATATAAAAGATGTTCCAACAAGGAACGGCCTCCGATCTTCACCTGCAACTAGCAACGCTATAAGAGGGGGCTGAGCAAAGCGGTAACGTAGCCAATCAACGGTTTGCTAGGACAATGGTGGGTTAGAGGTTTGACATGGCAATTTGGGAGGCTTTCAAGAAAATGGTAGGCATCGTAGCATTGGCATAGCAAAAGAGCGAGCAAACTAGCATAGCAAAGATAGTAGTGATTTCAAGGGTATGATCATCTTGCCTGCACAGTTGTCAGAGTTGACTGGATCCTCGAAAGCAAACTCAACGGGCTCCTCGTTAGCGAACTCGTCTCCCGGCTCTACCCAAACAAGACAAACAAGCAACAAGGATACAATCAACCACGTGCAAGACCAAGCAATATGATGAAATGATGATATGCCATGCGGAATGCGATACGGGATGCAAAATGCAAGATATGACAGGACATGCATGAACCTGGCCTCAACTTGGAAATCCAAGTGTGCCACTGGAAAGATGAGATGAAATCGCTTGAAAACGATATAAAGAACGCCGGAATCGGAGTTACGATTTGGAAATGGCAAGCGATTCAAAAATGACACCGGTCTGCGATTTACAGCAAGTAGGCATCTAAATGCAATGCAATGAACATGCTACAGCAACCAAACATGGCAACAAAATACATGGCAGGGATTAGCCCTGTGCGTTCGGTTTATTCGGTTTACATGGTTCGGTTTATACGGTTTTTCGGTATGTACGGTATTAATACTTCGGTAAATACGGTATGAAATTAAAATACGGTTCGGTTTCGGTATATACCAAATTATTTCGGTATGGTTTCGGTATATACCATAAAAACCAAAGTTGACGCGAATTTGAAAATGACGTAATAATAATTTGCAAATTTATGACTCAAAACACATTCTATTTTACACAAATAGTATATGACTATATATATAAGTATATATGCATGCATTGATTCATCTGTTGATGGTTATGGACGTGCTTAGCATTTTAAAAAGAGAAAAATGACAATGTTACAAGAAAAATGTAGGTGCTTAGTAGTGAATTTGACTCATGTACAAGAAAAATGACAACTTGTACGGTTGTTCATCTCAAGAAATATAAATTTATCTTTTACTTCGGTTTATTCGGTTAACCATTCGGTTTTTCGGTATATACCATAAAAATCAAAGTTCAAATCGGTATGAAAAGTTCATACCATACCGAAACCAGAAACCATAAAAACAAAAAAATCGGTTCGGTTCGGTTTATTTTCGGTATGGTTTTTCGGTTCGGTTTTAAAATGCACAGAGTGAGCAGGGATGCACACAAGATGCTTAACAAAAGTCTAGCACTGAGCTACGGCCAATTCATCCATTAACAGGTTCAAACAAGCATGGCAAAAATGCAAATGGCAAACAGATCTCAGACTTAGTGAAATTAACACTTGCCTGGAATTCCAGATCAGGTAGCCCTCTTCGGAGCAACAAAACTACATGCTACAGGACCTGAACATGGCAAAGTAAAGCATGGCATGGAGCTACTCAAAGAGCTTAACAAAAGTCTCTTAGTGACCTTGAGCCAAAAGGGATCAGAAAATATAATTGCAAGCATGTGAACATAGCAAAAACATAATCAGTTTTCAGACAGTGAAAACTGGCACATGCTGAAACATAACTCAAGTAGGCATGTTTACGAGCTCGATGCACTCACTACGGTGCAAGTCATGGCAAGACAAGCATACATCCATCTAGAAAGCACAAAATTCAAGCTAGACATGGCAAGAACAATAACATAGCATGCACGGATCAACTACAACATCACCGGCAAAATTGCAAACAAGTTGACAATCTGCCCAGATTCACAAAGTAGCAAAAGTAGAGCTCGATTGACTCACGCTAGGGTGCTCCATAATTGCAAACAAAGGCATGGATGGATAGAGCACTACAATATTAACAAAACTTCCTTACTGATCATCCTCAAAAGAGGTACGGATCACTAGGAAACAACATGAACATATGGCATCATGAGATAAACAGCTCCAGGACTTAGTGAAATCACTAAGTCCCTGAAAACAGAATTAGCAAGTGCACCACTTTGCAAGCTTGCACAAGTCACCACACACATTCTAAAAATACATGGGTTGCACCTCTGGAAAGATGACAAAACCCTTAACAAAACACATGTAGAACTCATGGGCATATCATGTACACAATAATCATGGCAAAAATGACAAAAGTGCTAAACGGAGTAACAGATCTGACAATTAACTCAAGTAGCCCTCTTCTAACAGAATTTCGGGCATCCATATGAGCTCAAATGAAAATGATGCAATGTAATGAAATGATTTACTCTCTGAGATGAACATTTTGATATGCTATATGCATGAATCGGAGTTACGGATGCAAAGTTATGGGGCCTCGAATAGGAGCATATGGATCAAGAATTTCGGGACTTAGATGAAATTTACCCCTAGGGTTTACTGTTCATCGAAACCGGATCTGGCGAAAACACTGTTCACGGTGGCGGATCCGGCGCTCGCCGGAGAGGAGGGAGGGCCGGCCGGAGCGGTGGCGCTCGCCGGAGTGCTCCGCGGGGGCCGGAGCGGGCGGCTGCGGCGGTTGGCGGCGAGCGGCGAAG